>NC_133147.1:25680491-25980491 GCF_048418815.1 Hemitrygon akajei
ATGGAGGTTTTCTTAATTGGCTGCATTGCGACCTGCTATAGAAACCACAGTAACCAGGAGCCTAACCGAGTACAGAAAAAACCTCCTGGATTTGACTGATTAATGCACAGTTATCTAATATAGACTGAGTCCATTTCATTAAGTACACCTGAACAAGTGCACACCTGATCAGCTAATCACGTGGAAAAAACTCATTACATAAAAACAGACATGTCAAGTGGCGGTGTTCCCAATATGGGGTCAACGGAACCTTCGGTTAGTGATAAGCACCATGGCATAGAAGAAATTAGGCATCGCAGGTCAAAAGTTTCAATTGCTGTTCAGACCAAGTATCAGAATGGGGAACCATGTGATCACAACGATCTTGACGGTGGAGTGATTGTTGGTGCTACATGGGGTGTTTAAGTGTCTCAGATCTGCTGATCTTTTGGGAATTTCGCACTCAATAGTCTCCAGAACGAAAATAAAACATCCTGTGGGCGTCAGGTCTGCAGACGAAAATGCCTTTGTAATGTACAAAATATTTGGTCCAGCGTTAACCCACTTCTGAAAATGTCAGCAATATTCCTAAATAAAGCGAAATCAGTGCATGAAGAGTTAAAAATTAGATCAAACGTTAATACAGCGTTGTAAAGACGCTTTCACTCCTATTACAGATACTGCGGCGTGTTCTCAACATTTAAAAGATGTCATTTAATTGCTTTATGATCTGCCAAATAGCTACTGCACGTTTGGTGTGTCAAGAAAGGCGTTCAGTTAAATACAGAAAACTCATGTAGGCTGATTACTCTTATCATTCCCTACCCTATACATTATCACACCGTTCCCATTGACCTTGTCATGACGAGTATAGCGGTATGAATTTATATGACTTTATGTATAAGTTATATCTATAGATTATAAACTGCTCTGTGCATAAGCTCTAGTTGTGTGTGTATATATATATATATATATATATATATATATATATAGTGCCTTTCTGGATTCATTTAAGAGAAACAGTACTCTGCAAATACCTTAGGCATCCTAAACTATGTGCCGAAAACTTTTGCACATTGCTGTATATGTAATAAATATTGTGTACTGGTTTTAAACTTATAAAGCATGAAAGCACTCAGTTGCCACTTAATAGGTACACTTGTTGACTTGCTCTTTGATACAAAAAAACTGCTCAGCTATTAAATTCATAAAGTTCACAAGAGCATAAGGCGTAAGACTGTAAATGTTAAAATAGCAAGAAATGTTTTACCTGGAACCGCGATCACTGCAAGAGCCGTGTAGTAAATTGCATACACCAGGCCTCGAGGAGGTGCGTGCATTTTCCGTGTGTGTGAGTGAGACCACTTCCTTGTATCAATTGCTCTTTTGTCGATTTTGGAACAGTCCTTAATACACTTGACATTCAACTGCGAGAGTCAGCTAAATAAGCTCATGTTGTTTACAATTCAGTCATGGGGAATGACATTAATATCAGATACAGTCAGGGAAAAAACACAGTGAGTGACGTCACAATTACCTTTGCTGACAGCTAACGAACGAACAGAGTTAGTAACATCCCCATCAGAACTTCGTGAATTCGGAAATTACTGCAATTTTTCTCGCTTTACTATGAGATTTGTCTTGAATGGGGGAGCGGGGTGGGGGACGGGGAACGTGTTGTATACACTTTTAAACATTAATCTAAAAAATTCAATAATTGCTTTTCAGTCTCCGAACTTGTCATGCCAAAGACACCAATATGATATGTGATATGAATTGATGATATAAACGATATTATAAATGATGTATTACATATAATATATGTTGTGTGTATGTATATGTACATAGCTATAACTATAGTATACATATACACATTGGCGACTTCATCAGGTACACAGACAGAGCTGCTCGCTAATACTCGATCAGCCAAACACGTGACATGTGATCAGATGAGAGAGAAGCAGAATTAGGCCATTCAGCCCATTGCATCTGCTCTACCTTTCCATCATGACTGATTTATATCGCTCACCACCCCGTTCTCCTGCCTTCCTCTCGTAACCGTTGACGCCGTTATAAGTCAGGAGCCTATCAATCTCGGCTTAAAATGCCCCTTGTGACTTTCTCTCCACAGCCGTCTGAGGCAATTAATTCCACAGATTTGCCACCTTCTGGCTAATGATGCTCTCTGCATCTCTGCCCAAAATGGACATCCTACAATGCTAATGCTGTGCCCGCTGGTCCTGGAATCCACTACTGTGGGAAATATCCTCTCCATTTCAACTCAATGTAGGTCTTTCAATATTCGATAGGTTTCAATGAGATAATTCTCCGGCTCCATCTTCAAACCTCCGGAGAACACAGGCCCAGAGCCATCAGGCTTTGTTCATACTTTAATCGTTCCTTGCCACAGACCGCTGTGGAACCAAATCATTAAGGCAGAAGTTGATCGGATTTTGATCAATCAGTGTATCAAAGATTATGGGCGGAAGGCAGGAGAATGAAGTTGGGATAACAAATCGGCCATGATAGAATGGCGAGAGCACGATGGGCTGAATAGCCTCCTGCTCCGCAGCCTTATGTTCTTATGACTTTCAGACATTCGGCTGAAACGGGAAGACAAAAATCCACCTGCACACAAACTAAGCTCATGCCGACTAAAGAAATCTGAGACACATGACTAAGAACACAGAGGTAATTCAGTGGCAGTTGATTAATGCCGGATCAGCCTTTGGTGCAGTCAATAAGAGTAGAATAAACTCAAACGCAGCAGAAGAGGTACATAACAAGTGAATTTTAACGTTCACTTGAATTTCGGCAGGTATAAGAATGACAAAGTTTGAGAGGCGTATGTGACACATGTAGGTGAACGGGGAAACCTCAAGAACACCACCCAGGCAAAGTGCAAAGTTCAAAGTTGCTTTATATTCAAAGGTACCTACATACAAGCTACAGATTCATTTACATGCGGGCGTCCACAGTAAATGCAATGAAAGACAATATAATCAAGGCAAACCTGCACAGTAGCAAGGACTGAAAAACAACCAACTTTCAAATACTAACTAAATAAGTAAATATGTATGTAAATAATTAAACAATTAGGTAAATAAATAAATAACTAGATAGATAGATAGATAGATAGATAGATAGATAGATAGATAGATAGATAGATAGATAGATAGATAGATAGATAGATAGATAGATAGATAGATAGATAGATAGATAGATAGATAGATAGATAGATAGATAGATAGATAGATAGATAGATAGATAGATAGAGAGCAATCAGCATGTTGCTAGGATAATAGCCATGTTGCAAACCACATATTTCTGTACCAGAATGGTACATACTCATTCACATTGGATTGCAACATTCACATCAAAGCTACAAACTGATCTTGTTATTAGGGTATATCTACGTCTCTCTCTCACACACACACACACACACACACATGTGTTCGTGTGTGTATATATATATATATATCTATATAAAAAAGCATGAAAAAAAAGATAAAGATACTTCAACTTGAGATCATTGTTATGGTAGCATCTCAATTGTTGGACAAGTGATGTAGTTATCCACTTTTGTTGAACAGCCTGATGGATGTGTTGTAGTACCTCTTCTTGCACCTGGTAGTCCGAAACTAAAGCTCTTGTAGTTTATACCTGATGGCAGAAGTGAGAAGAGCGCACCGCCTGGTGGTGGAGATTCCTGATGACGGATGCTGCTTTCCTACGCCAGAGTTTCAAGTAGGTGTGGTCAATGGTTGTGAGAGCTATACGTGTGATGTACTGGGAGGAATCCATTCCTTTTTGCTGGATTTTCCGTTCCAAGGTATTGGTGTTTCCTTACCAGGCCGCGATGCCGCCAGTCAAAATACATAGAGACGCAGGTGGCACAAGAAACCCATCTGGACCATTAGGTCTATACTACTCTAAAATAATTGCTGGAACAACTCCTCCTCTCTAGTAGTTAACGCTGGTGCTTCAAAGACACAACTGCAACGTTATCGAAATGCTGTGAACATTAGGATCAAAAATCCAGTTTTATATCACTGCTCTATGTCGTCAAATCCGTTGCTTTGCGCAAGCAGTACATTGAAATATTGTCTTCATCTTGTTCTCTGGGATAATCTAATGGAGTCGACGTTGACTCGTTGTTGCAATGGGCGTCTGCAGCGACTGGAAGCT
Organism: Hemitrygon akajei; assembly: GCF_048418815.1. Lineage (NCBI taxonomy): Eukaryota > Metazoa > Chordata > Chondrichthyes > Myliobatiformes > Dasyatidae > Hemitrygon > Hemitrygon akajei. Next base: position 25,684,659 of record NC_133147.1, read on the forward strand.
TACCTAAGTGCAGCACACAGACACGGAGAAGGATTTGGAGATGACTTGGGCTCGGAAATTGGCTTGGACTCGGACACACGACATCTGCTTGACTTGGACTCGAAGCAAGGACGGACATGACTTGCAATAGGAGTCAGAACTTGGACTGACTTGACTCGGAGCCAGGACTTGGACTTGACTGGGATTCGGAGAAAGGTCTTGGCCTTGACTTGAACATGGAGCAAGGACTTGGACTTGTCTGGAACACATAGCCTGGATTTGGAATTGACAGGATGCCAAACTCTGAACTTGGACTTGAATGAATCACAGAGCCTGGACATGGAATTGACTGGAACACAGAGCTTGGACTTGAACTTGATGGGAACAGAGAGCTTGGTCCTGGGACTTGACTGGAACACTGAAGCTGGACTTGGACTTGACTTTTAATCGCAGCCAGGACTTGAACTTGACTTGGACTGGGAGCCGGGACTTGGACTTGTCTGGATCACATAGACTGGACATGGACATGCCGGACAAAGAGCCTGGCCCTGGGTCTTGACTGAAACACTGAGGTTGGACTTGGACGACTTTTAATCGCAGCCAGGACTTGAACTTGACTTGGACTCGGAGCCGGGACTTGGATTGTCTGGATCACAGAGACTGGACCTGGACATGCCGGACAAAGAGCCTGGACTTGGTCTTGACTGGAACACTGAGGCTGAACTTGGACTTGAACACGAAGAGACAGAATTCCCAACTCGGAGTAGCGGCAAACAGCTGGCAACACTCAACTGGGCAAGGGACGACAAAGAAAACGACGACAGACTCTCGCATCCGGGCTCCGAGCAGCAACAATAATCCGACAACACTCAGCTGCACGGAAGGCTCTCGACTCAACACGGGAACTGCGAATGGCAGGCTCTCCACCCGGCCCACGCAGAATTAACGGAGTTAACGGACATGACCACAACATTCGTTTGCTTCCAGCTCTGGCCTACTTATGATCAAAAAAATTCCTGAGAAGGCACTGGTTGCAGTAACATATTATTTTCCAATTTTTTAATCATCATACCTAAAGAACCAAAGATGGCGAGTTAGTGTACGTGGGTTAATTATACTTTCAGAAATCTGAAACTGGAAAGCAAGAACTGATACTAAATCGTTCATTGTCTATAAGCTCGGGTACCTCCTTCCTGATGGTAGCAATAAGAAAACGGCATGTCGGGGGCGATTCCACTCGCATCCGGGCTCGCATGTCGACTCCTGTGGGGGGAGGGGGAGCCGGAGTTCGGAGTTCAAAGCACTCTATCCGTCCTTCCCGTGGACCGTGTGGGTTGTCCCTGGGTGCTCCGGTTTCTTCTAGCAATCCAAAGGCGTACAAGGTAGATTATTTGGTCATTGTCAATGGCAATGTGATTTAGTTACAGTTAAATTGAAGTTGACGGAGATTGCTTGGTCCGCAACAGCCCGAAGATACGGAAGTGCGTACACCGCGCTGCAACACTAATGACATAAATAATAAATAAGTAAAAAGCTCTACGCTTGCCTGAGCCCAATGTGATTTACAAAAGGTGATCCAGATCTATGCGGAATATTATTTTCAATGTTAATAATAATCACAAAAATATTGTATAGTCTTCGTCCCGGAAAGAGAAACGCTCCTTGTCGAAATACAGGTGGGTCACACAAAAGTACAAACTAAATAAATTACAATACGAGACCAACACATTTAAGGCGACAAATGCAGAAAATGCCAAGAGAAACCGAAAACAGTGCGGCAGATTGCAGGATCCTGCAGCAGTTTAACTTAATCTGATTACTTTTTCAGGCACACATCAAGAGTTACACATCAAAATGTTCAGCGAAGTCTTGCTTTAAAATGCAAACTCATCATAAAACATAACTTGCTGTAAGTGCGGAATGTCCGAGCCCCATAAATTCTATTAGGACGGATCCGTTATTACAGATATGACAATCCATATTAATCATTCGGATATAATAACACAGGACAAGCAAACGGGAACATCTTACTTAATAGATATGGTCATTTCTCTCTTTCAATCTTTTTATTAATATTTAGAATATTATGAATGAGATACAATTCAAATAATGGTAAGGGATTACAAATATATAGACTCCCATTATACATAAAGTATTACATAAACAATGAATAGAGCATAAGTAAGTTTCCCAAAACATAAACCGTATAGTATATATATGAACAAGGTAAGTTTAGATATTTCATAATATATAGTGTAAAAAAGAGGAAAAAAAATCTATCTAAGGAAGTTAGCTAATCTACTAATCTAGTATCAAGAAAAAGAAAAAAAAAACAAAGAAGAAAAAAAAATAAAAAAAACTTTTAAAAAGAGAAAAAAAAAGGGCTGTTCATAGTATCTCACGAGTATACATAAACATCTATGACGTCAACTCCGATCCTCTCAACATACATACGATTAAAGCTGAAAAAAAAACCAATAAGCCCGGCACAGGGCCATTACATCATATGAAAATATTGAATAAATGGTCTCCATATCTTTTCAAATTTAATAGAAGTATCAAATACAGCACTTCTAATTTTTTCTAAATTTAGACATAACATAGTTTGAGAAAGCCAATGAAATACCGTGGGAGGATTAATTTCCTTCCAATTCAACAAAATAGATCTTCTAGCCATCAAAGTGAGAAAAGCAATCATTCGACAGGCGGAAGGAGATAAGTGAAGATATGGTCATTTCAAAAACACATTCTAATACGGAAATCAATAAGAGAGAAACACCATACTGATGTTGAATTAACAGAGGAAATTGAAACACTATGGAACATGAACAGGGCATACATTGTCCCGATAGTAATATCTCCAACTGGTATCATACAAAAGGCACCACACAATAGTATTAAACAATTAGGGTTGCACGGTAATAAAATGAAAAGCTTTAGAACGCACAATACGGAACATCACTAGATTAGTCCGAAAGTTCCTAGCAATTGAGAAATGAGCGTTCTTGGCTTTGCCCGTTCCGCAGCTTTGACCAGCTGGAACTGAATAAAGATAACAATTGGATGACGAGGAAGATGGAGCAAGCTCGATTATAGAGGAAAAACAGCGCACACACGACTGAAGAAATGCAAATTCCTGAAGTTCCAATGAATATGCAAAAAGAGGTTATCAAAATACGTACAACTGAAAAGTGATAATATTCATAGATGGTATAAAAATAACTTGCCTTCATCCGTAAATATGAATACATATTAATAATTATCTTTAAAATCCTGAAAATGTGCCTGAGTATTTTGGTTATAGGGAAAAATATATCTTTTACCCGAAGAAGAAATCAGAAACAATGCATCCGAATATCTTCCTCTTACTTGTTTTAAAACGAGACATAAAATATAATATCATGCATCTCGTAACTAACCATAATATACTTACAGAATAAGAGAAAGGTTACCATAAAGGTATGAAAGGACGTGAAGAAGAATTAATTCTAAATCAAGTTTGGTGAAAAAGTAGAAATATTTCACTTTGCTATATTGATTACCAAAATTGAATTGACTCCTTCTCACAATCATGGCTAATGGAGTTTCTTCATATGTCTAAAATACGCACTGCACTTGTGATACGCCATCAACATCTGATGAGGCATTGGCGTAACATAAGCACCCTATCTACCAACAACAAACAGAAAACAAACACCGTTGTCAAAATAAACAGAGCCATTTCCGAGGGCGACTCTCTAAGCCCATTGTTGTTCTCTTGACCTTTAAAGCCGCTCTCTAATTCATTGAATCAGACGGACATTGTGCATAAAGTCAGTAAAAAAACGAAATTATTTTTACCTTGACGCACCTACTATACGTGGATGAATTGAAATTATACGCATCTTCATCAGTAAACTTAAAGTAATGAATTGAAACAGCTGAACATCAGACTAGATAAGTGCAGAACAACATGAGAACCATGCGGATGTATATTTAATTTATTTCACTGTACAACTACCTCAAAAATAATTAATGACATATGTGAGTGATGATAACCCTGATTATGATATAAGTCTCTGATGTGGACTGAGAGGGCTCTGCCACTTTATCTCAGTATTATGGCTGGGAAAAAGTGGCAGAGCGGGCGATGGGAATAGAGAGATTATGTAATGATCAATAAGCCAATTATTTGGAATTAAAATACTTTGTCCGATATCTTGGGCTAGATGTCTCTGCTTCGATGTGAACCCCGCCCCAGGCATTCCTTCTTTGCACCTGTCGCACACTTCTCCAGCGAAAATCCACCTTCGCCGTTTCTAATATTTTTTACTCCAACCAGATTTACAGGCTCGTTCTCTGCTCCACGTTGAGAGATACAGTGCTGTGCAGAAGTCTTAGACGCCCAAGCTGTATATAGGCACAATACTCTACTTCCGATTAAAAGGCTTTGAGAAGAAATTTATCTATTTCTCTACGTAATCGCTGACAAAATTGGGAATTGGGCACCTGTTTCAGGGCCTGCTGCCTGCCATATTCACCTATAAGCTCCACGTGTCTCTATATATTGTCCGGGCGTTGTGCTGTTTCCTTGCAAAGGATACTGACGTCGTTTTAACTTTTTCGCCAATGGGTTTGAACGATTTTGGGTCATTTTGGACTGAGGGCCTTAGGAATTCCCTACCACTCCTGAACTGTGCAGAACTGGAGGAGGCAAGGTAATTGAGAGAGTGTGTTGAAAGTAAAAACCCCACCGGAGATTTTGAGATTTACATCGTGGATAAGACTTTCATTTCTCAGGCGTTGCATTCCACAAAAGTGCAACAGTAGCATTAGGACTCAAATTCAAGTTCATGGGCTCCACGGTAGCGCCTTCGTTATAGAGACGAATGTATAGAGCTCGAGTGCTGGAGTTCAGAGTTCAATGTCGTCTGTAGGTCCTCACCGTGAACCGCGAGTGTTCACCCAGGGCGCACCGGTTTCTTCCTTCAGACCAAATACGTGCCAGGTTGGTGAATTGGTCATTGTAAATTGCACCGTAATTAGGTTTGGGTTGCATTGGGGTTGTCGGGGATTGATGGGTCGGCGAGTCCCCAAGGTCCGAAAGGGCCTACTTCGCGCTGCATCACCATGAGATAAATAATAAGTGAATAAATAAACATATCTATGTTTGCCTAATCCAAGTGTGATCTACAAATGGTTATCCAGTTTTATGTGAAATTTTATTTTCTGAACCAGATGATGCTCAACAAGAACACGGTTATGTATCTTTTTGTTTGAGTGTGAGGGTCAATCTCTTATACCTTTCCATGAAGATTATGGTAATAATAATAATCCTATTAATACTGGCGACGCCTTCTCAGAAGCAGAACAGATCCTTGTGGCAATACAGGACCAGGACCAGATGGTTAACGAAAAATGCATGATAATACACAAGAAGAGACCAACAAATTCGACGACAAATGCAGAAAATGTCACGAAAATGCCAGGAGAAATCATTTGACCATTCGACCATCTGCATAGGAACAAAATTAGGCCATACAGCCCATCGAGTCCGCTCCGCCATTCCATCACAGTTGCTCCCGGATCCCTCTCAACTCCATACACCAGCCTTCTCACCATACACTTCGGTGCCCTGGTCGATCAGGAATCTATCAGCTTCCGTGTTAAATATGCCTACACTGCAGTCAGTGGCACAGCATTCCACAGATTCGCTGTTCTCTTTCTAAACAAAATCCTCTTTACCTCTATTCTAAAAGGTCGTCCCTCCATCTTGAGCCTGTGGCTTATAGTTCTGGATATCCACACTAGAGGAAACATCCTTTCCACCTCCACCCTTTCACCCTCTAATCCTTTCATATTCGGTAGATTTCATGGGATACCATCGTATTCTTATAAATTCCAGTGAGTACAGGCCCAAAGCTGCCAAACGCTCCTCATATGTTAATATCTTCATTCCCGGAATCATCCTCGTGAACCCCCTCTGGAATATCTACAATGACAACACATCCTTTCTGAGATATAACCATATAACCATATATCAATTACTGCACGGAAAAAGGCCATCTCGGCCTTTCTAGTCCGCGCCGAACGCTTACTCTCACATAGTCCCACTGACCTGCACTCAGCCCATAACCCTCCATTCCATTCCTGTCCATATACCTATCCGCCTTTTTTTCTAAATGACAATATCGAACCTGCCCCTACCACTTCTACTGGAAGATCGTTCCACACAGCTACCACTCTCTGAGTAAAGTTGCCCCTCGTGTTACCCCTAAACTTTTGCCCCCTAACTCTCAACTCATGTCCTCTTGTTTGAATCTCCCCTATTCTCAATGGAAAGAGCTTATCCACTTCAACTTTATCTATCCCCCTCATAATTCTAATTACCTCTATCAAGTCCCCCCTCAACCTTCTACGATCCAAAGAATAAAGACCTAGCTTGTTCAACCTTTCTCTGTAACTTGGGTGCTGAAACCCAGGTAACATTCTAGTAAATCTTCCGTGTACTCTCTCTATTTTGTTGACATCTTTCCTATGATTCGGTGAAAAGAACTGTACAAAATACTCCAAATTTGGCCTCACCGATACCTTGTACAATTTAACATTACATCCCAACTCCTGTACTCAATGCTCTGATTTATAAAGGCCAGCAAACCAAAAGCTTCTTCACCACCCTATTCACATGAAATTCCACCTTCGGGGAATTATGCACCATTATTCCTAGATCACTCTGTTCTACTGCATTCCTCGATGCCCTACCATTTACCTTGTATGTCCTAATTTGATTAGTCCTACCAAAATGTAGCACCTCACACTTATGAGCATTAAACTCCATCTGCCATCGTTCAGCCCACTCTTCCAACTGGCCTAAATCTCATTGCAAGCCTTGAAAATCTACTTCATTATCCACAACGCCACCTATCTTAGTATCATCTGCATACTTACTAATCCAATTTATCACCTCATCAACCAGATCATTAATGTAAATGACAAACAACATTGGACCCAGTACAGATCCCTGAGGCACACCATTAGTCACCGGCCTCCAACCTGACAAACAGTTATCCACCACTACTCTCTGGCATATCCCATCCAGCCACTGTTGAATCCATTTTACTACTTTAATATTAATATCTAACGATCGAACCTTCCTAACTAACCTTCCGTGCGGAACCTTGTCAGAGGCCTCACTGAAGTCAATATAGACAACATCCACTACTTTACCCTCGTCAACTTTCCTAGTAACCTTTTCAAAACATTCAATAAGATTTGTCAAACATGACTTTCCACGCACAAAACCATGTCGACTGCTCCTAATCAGATCCTGTCTATCCAGATAATTAAGTGTACCTTCTCTAAGAATGCTTTCCATTACTTTACACACCACTAACGTCAAAATTACAGGCCGATAATTGCTAGGTTTACTCTTAGAAAACTTGTTTAGCAATGGAACCACATGAGCAATATGCCAATCCTCCGGCACCATCTCCGTTTTTAATGACACTTGAAATATTTCTGTCAGAGCCCCTGCTATTTCTACACTCACTTCCCTCAAGGTCCTAGGGAATATCCTGTTAGTAACCGGTGACTTATCCACTTTTATATTCTTTAAAAGCGCCAGTACTTCCTCTTCTTCAATGATCATAGTTTCCATTACTACCCTTCTTGTTTCCCTTACCAAAACATATATGATGTCCGAAACTGCTAATCATACTTCACGAGTGGCCTGAGTAGAGTTTTCTAAAGACTCAGCATTAACTCCTTCCTTTTATTTTAAATCCCCATTGAAATAAATGCCAACATTGCGTTCGCTTTCATTACCACAGATTCAACCTGTGAACTAACCTTTTGGAGTCTTCCACGAGGACCCCTAAGTCCAACTATACATCTGATGTTTGAAACTTATCCCATTTAGTTAACGGTCCCCACTATTGCTCCTTTTACAAAAATGTGTTATTTACATTTTCCAACACTGCATTCTTTCTTTGCAAAGTAGAGGTTCCAAAACTAAAACCCTGCAGAACACCACTAGTCATTGGCACCCAACCATAATAGGCCCATTTTTTTGCCACTCGCTGCCTACTGCCTATCGCCCATTCCTGTATACATGCAAGTCCCACTGTATCGCCATGGGATTTTAACTTGTCAAGCAGCCTCAAGTGTAGCATTATATCAAATGCCTTCTGAATCTCCAAGTAAATGACAACGACTGTCTCTCCTTTGTCCACCCTGCTTGTTACTTCCTCGGAGAACTATAACAGATTTCTCAGACAAGATTTTCCTTCACAGAAACATGATGACTTTAGATTTCTTTGTCATTAGTCTCCAAGTTCATCAGAACATCATCCTTGATAATAGACTCCAACACTTTCCCAACCACTGTGGTTATGATAATTGGCCAATACTTCCCATTTTTCTGCCTTTTTCCCTTGTAAAATAATTGGGTGATATTTTCAATCTTCCAGTCCTCCGGGACCATGACATAATCATGTGATTCTTCAAAGGTCATGACTGGAACATCAGTTAACACTTCAGCAACATCTATCAGGACTCTATGATGTAGTCCATCTGGCACAGATGACATCCACGTTAAAACTTTATCGTTTGGCTAGCACCTTTTCCTTTATAATAGGAATCGCACGCACGCCTGCCGCCTGACACTCACAGACCTCTGACTCCCAGGTGGTGTCTTACTCAGTGAAGAATGATACAAAGTAGTTGTTGTTCATCTTCCATTTCTTCCCCCCCCCCCCATTACTACATCACTGCCTCATTTTCCAATGGTCCGATATAATCTCTCACCTCTCTTGTACTCTTATATAACTGAAAAAGTATAACTGAAAAAAAACTTTAAGTATCCTGATTTATATTATCGTCCATGTTGCCCTCATATTTCATCTTTTTTCCTCCTTATAGCTTGGTTATATTTTGTTGGATTTTAAAAGCTTCACAATCAGCCAACTTCTCATTCATTTTCGCTGCCTTATGTGCCCTTTCATTGGCTTTTTGCGATCGCCAACTTCCCTTGATGCCTCATTCCACCATTTGAAAACTTCTTCTTCTGTGGGCATATCGAACCTGCAGCTTGTAAACTATTCCCAGAAACATCAGCCATCTCTGCACTGCCGTCAACACTACCAATATCCCTCTCCAATCCAAAGAGAGCAAGCTCCTGTCTCATGCTTCTGCAATTCCCTTTATCCATTTGCGATACTGATACATGTGACTGATGCTTCTCCCTCCAAAATTCAAACCTATGAATTCAATCCTATTTATATCAGTGACTGCTTGGAGTTCTGTCACGTTAAACTCCCTAATAATACTTGGGATATTACACAACACCCATTAGTTATTCCCCAAACAGCCTGAGGCACAAGCTGCTCTAACAATCCATCCCGTTGGCATTCAGCAAACTGTCTCTCTTGCGTTCCGACAGCAACCTGATTTTACTATCCCTTTGGATATTGATGTCCACCATTATAATTGTGTGATTACCCTTAATACATGCCTTTTCCAGCCCCCTTTGCAATCTCAACCCAACATCCTGGCTATTATTTGGAGACCTATTTATGATTCCCATAATGGTATTTTACGCTTGTAGTTTCTTAGTTCCACCCACAGAAATTCAACATTTTCTGAGCCTGTGTCACGTCTTTCTAGAGATCTTTTATCAACAGAGCCTCACCTCAGCCTATGTCTTCCTGCCTGTCCTGTCGAAGCAAGGTATATTCTTTGATGTTACCAAACTATCGTCTTCTTTCAGCCACAGCTCCCTAATGCCCACAACATCACAGCAACTAATCTCTAATTGCGCCATGTGTTTTCACTTCTTATCGCGATTGCACACTAAAATACCATACCTACAGTCTTGCATTCTTCACTATTTTTGTATTTTGCCTCTGTGCAACAATTTAACTCCCTGCTCTGGAACTTGTACCCAATCATTCGCTTGGCCTTCCTTACCTTGACGTTATATTCATCAGCTTCTTGTCAAACTGCTGGTCCATCCTCAGCTCTACCATACTTGTTACCATCCCACTGACGTATTAGTTTAAACCACTTCCAACAGCTCTAGTAAAACTACTCTCAAGAATATTGGTCCCGCACGGATTTATGTGCAACCCCTCCCTTTTTACAGGTCACATCGCACCAGAGATGGTCCAAATTATCGATAAATCTAACACCCTGACCCCTGCTACAATTCTTTAGCCAGGTTTAATTTCAAAGGAGGTGCAAGGGGCCAGGTTTTTACACAGAGAATTGTCGGTATCTGTATACCTTATAGAATTTGAAGAGACATTCAGATAGTCACATGAGTGCGAGGAAAATGAAAAGATACGGATATCGGGTAGATAGAAGAGATTATCTCAGTTAGCTATTTTGACACAATTGAGACCGCAGAACATGTTGGCCCAAAAGGATATTTGCTGAACTGTACTGTTCTGTGGTCTATACACTGAGATACTCAAATCTCTCTTACTGGCGCCAACCATCATTCCACGGTCAAAGTTACTGAGATCTCATTTCTTCCCCATTCCGATATTTGGTCTGATCAACAACTGAACCACTTGACCATCTCTGCATCCTTTTATTAATTGAGCTGTTTCCATCTGATTGGCTGATTACATGATTGCATTAACGAGTAGGTGTGCATATGTACTTAATAATTGACCATTCAGTATAGAACATCATACAGAGCAACAATAAATAACAAAAATAACAGCCAGAATCTTCAGGCTCCACTTAGTTTATTTCTTAAAAATTGCTATACTGTCATTACACCAGTGGGCGCCATGACGAATTCCCTCTGACGACAGCTTAAGACGAGACAGCGACACTGGCCAGTGTCTTAGAGGCTGGGCGCCACTGTAGCATAGCCGTTAGGTGACGCTATTACAACCCAGACGTTGGGATTCGAAGTTCATTTCCCGGCGCCGTTGTCTTTGTTTGTTTCCCCTGACAAGATTTGAGGTTACCCCTGTTACTCTGGGATTCTCCCACAGTTCAAAGACGTACCGGGTAGATTAATAGGACAGTGTGAAATGCCCCGTGATCAGCTGAGACTTAAATCGCGGTTGTCCAGAGTTGCCGGGGCGGAGAGCTCGAAAGATTTGAAAAACTTCCTTCACGCTGTTCGAGGAAATAAATGAATGAATACATACATACATAAACGAAAAGATCGTTCCATAGATAAACAAATAGGTAAATAAAGTTAGATCGTAGATAGATAGATAGATAGATAGATAGATAGATAGATAGATAGATAGATAGATAGATAGATAGATAGATAGATAGATAGATAGATAGATAGATAGATAGATAGATAGAGAGATAGATAGAGAGATACAGAGTAAGTAAATATAGAGATATAGAATTTCAAACGAAATGACCATTACTGATAGGATGCCAGTTTTTAAATGGTTTTTAAGTTTGCCTTATCATCAGCTTTTGGAAGAAGGACCACCGGCTTTTTTTTTCCATCCAAGCTGTTATTTACCAATTTTACCTATTTTAAGTTGGATACAGAGTGTTCCACAACAGATAGTGTCCTATATCTATAATAAATTAAACTCCCAGAAATATATGCCCTCATAAGGAATGAAAACCTGTGATAGGGACACATCTGAATTGTGAAAAGACTTGGACTGGGATACGATTTGGGATAATGCTGCTACTTCGAAAAACCCAATGCAGCATATCTAACACCGAGAATTAGACATCAGATGAGAATGTTTCCTGACCCATCTTGCTCATTTTGCCCCAACAGGACTGTTGTCCCTTTTATTCTTGTTGCCCAGGAATGTCCAGGGGTTTTTGGTTTGTGAGGGAAAGTTATCTTACAGAACGGGATACAACTACCAATGGACACGTTGTCCGTCTTCTAAATGATGAGTCTCACCTTTCCCTTACGGAAAAAAAACACACGGAAAGTCTGGTTGGCAGGCCTGGCTGCAGATAAGAAGATTGTAGTCCAGCGAAGAAAACCTCCTCGTGATATTTTAAGTACTCACTGGCTTCGGAGCTTTTTCGACATTTCTTACCTTTAGCTATCATCAGCAAGAGTAAATGATGCAATCTTCTTTTTTTTGACATTTGTTTTTTTATTGAAGTTCATCAAACAAACATTTCCATAAGATGTATTTCAGACATTGTACAGATATATCATATAATCATATATATCACAAAATCTCCACAAAGTATTTATCTGGGGTAAACACATAGAAAAGAGTGCCAAGAAAAAACAAGCAAAAGGAAATAACTATGTACAAGTAGGGAGTAATCTTTTTTTTACAACAGAGTCATTTATTTGTGAGAATAAAATCAGGCCTATGAGGCATTATGTAGTTAAACCATTTTTCCCAGTATGAATCAGATTGTTCCAGATTATGATTAACAGATGCTGTTATCTTCTCCATTTTGTAAATGTCCATTGTAATTTCCATCCATGTATTTAAAGTTGGGCTCTCCTGTGATAACCATTTCCTAGTAAGAGTCTTTTTACCAGCCACCAACAGTATATTCATTAAATATTCATATCTTTCCAACCATTCTTGAGGTATATATCCCAAATATATGGTCTTACTCTCCAAGGGTATTTCATATTTAAAGAAGTAGGGTATTGTGTATCCCCCTCCAATAGTTTTTGATAGCAGGGCAGTCCCAAAAAATATGATAATGATTTGCATTTTGATTTCCACAATTTCTCCAGCAAACAGGAAGGTTGCCATCATAATAGGATTTCTGAGAGGGTGTAATAAAATATCTTATCAAGTTTTTCCATCCAAACTCCCTCCATTTCTGTGAATTGGTGCACTCCCATTGATATCTCCATATTGTTGTCCATTCTTCCTCAGATATAATTATCCCTCCTTCCTTCTCCTATTTTGTTTTAATGTATGAAGTCGAATGTGTTTTAAGATTTGACAACACTTTATACATGCTTGAAATGATTCTACTACCATTTTCTGAATTATATGCTTTTCTAAAGTGCTCTATCAAGCATGTATTTGCCATGGTTACATTTTAAGCGTCTTATTAACATACTGTCGCATCTATGAATACCGATAAAAATCTTGTTTTTCTAATAAGTGCTTCTCTTTAAGCATTTCAAAACTGAACAGTGTTCCTTCTTTCATTATGTTACAAAGAACTGTTATTCCTTTATCTGACCAGTCCTTAAATCTAGCATCCAATTTATTTGGTGTAAAATCAGTGTCAAATGCACACCATTTAAGAATTGCAATATCTCCCTCTAGATTATATTCTTTTATAGTAGTTTTCCACATTTTAAGAGTCAATTTCACCCATGGGTTATCAATAGTATTTATGTACCGTTGCAGGTTGTTAACAGCCAAAATTGCTTGTATGGGGATGGGAAGTACCCGCTCCTCAATGTTTTTACTTTGAGCGTCATATGATGGGTTGCACCAACATATCACAGCTCTCAACTGTGCTGCAAAATAATAACCTCTAAGAGAAGGCAAGCCCCATCCCCCCTTTTCCTTTACTAATTGCAAAGTTTTGAGACGAACTCTAGGCCTTTTACCCTGCCAAATATACCTTGATAGCATCTTGTTCCATTCATTGAATTGATTTTGATTAATCTCTATTGGTAGGGTCTGAAAGAGATATAACAGTCTGGGCAGTATATTCATATTAATAGACTCAATCCCTGAACTGAGACTGAAAAAAGGAATCAGGCTCCATCTTGCCACATCTTCCTTAATTTCTTTATATATATAAAGGTTGATAATTACATTCCGATAATTTTGCCAAATCTTTTGGCATGATGATGCCCAAATATTTGAAAGACCCTGTGTGCCATGCCCGGGGGTATCGACTTTCAATTTCTCTTGGTGGGCTATAGTAATATGAAAGTAATTGGGTTTTATCTATGTTGATCTTGCATCCTGATAATTAACCATATTGTTCAAAGGATTGCATCAATTTAGGTAAAGAGTATGTTAGTTGCCCTAGACAGATCAAAATGTCATCCGCATAATCAGACAATTTATGTTCTGTCCCTTTAATAGTAATTCCCCTGATATCTTCATTTTGTCTGATGTATTGAGCTAATGGTTTCAGATATAACTCGAAGAGTAGTGGTGACCATGCACAACCCTGTCTCGTGCCCCTTTCTAGGGTAAGACTATTTGATAAATGTCCATTGATTTTAATCCTAGCAGTAGGATTGTCATATAGTGTCTGTATAGTTTTAATAATTGTGTCTTGGAAACCAAATCTATGTAAAAGAAAATTCCAATTAACCGAATCTAATGCTTTTTCAGCGTCCATGCTTATCACTATTGCTCCGATTTTTTTTTTGTATATGATCCATAATGTGAAGTGTCCGTATATTGTCTTGAGTCTGGCGTTGTCGTATAAAACCTGTCTGATCATTACCTATCAGTATGGGTAGAAACTCCTCTAATCTATTGGCCATGATGGAGGTAAATAACATATAATCTACATTAAGAACGGATATTGGTCTAAATGACCCGCAATCTATTTTATCCTTGCCTTCTTTCGGTATAGCTGAGATTATCGCTTCCTTCCAACTGGGTAGCATTTGTGCCTTTTTTAGAGCCCAGTTTAGTGTGGGGAGTAAAACAGGAATTAACTCATTTTATATTCTTTGCACCACTCTGCCGTATACTCATCTGATCCTGGTGACTTGCTTAATTTAAGCCTACTAATTGCAGCTTTTAATTCAACTTCAGTTATGTCAGCAGTCATCCTTCTATTTTGTTCTTCGCTTAAAGTGGGTAACTCTAGAGAATTCGAGAAGTTGTCAATTTGGGTTATGCTTCCCCCTGGAACTTTGGAATATAGCGTTTTGTGAAACACTTCAAAAGCTTCTTGAATTTTACTTGGCTTATTTTTTATCATTTTCGTTCTTGGGCCCCTAATTCTATGAATTGTGTTTTCTGCTATCTTTTTTTTCCAGTTTCCACGCCAGTATTTTCATAGATTTCGATCCACTTTCATAATGTATGTTTCAGAAACATTAAGTTTTTCCTAATTTCTTGCATTGCCAAATTATTTATTTCATTCCTAATTCCTTTAATTTTCCCTAATGTATCCTGTGCCAAATTCAATTTGTGTTTATTCTCTAGTTCCTTCAGCCTATTTTGAAATTCTTCTAATGTTTTATTCCTATTTTTTCTTATATGAAGATATCGCTATAATTTTCCCTCTTAAGACCGCCTTCAGAGTATCCCATAAAATGGGAGGTGAAACCTCTCCATTGTCATTAAATTCTAAGTAGAGACCACATTGACAAATACACTAGTGTGCAGAGGTATCAAGCACCCGAGCAACATATATGTGCCAAACACGTTTGCAGAGGACTGTGCGTTAAATTATTGCAGGAAAGAGTGGCCTGTTTGTGCGCTGCTTATATCAACTACTCTCTGGGTCTATGCTTCGCTTGTGTAGAGGCTCTGAGACTTTTCCCCAGTTTGGAATTGTCGAACTAGAGTATTAGAGGATTAGAGTATTAGTTTTAAAGGAGGTGTCTTTATGAAGAAAAGCCTGCTGACATTTAATAACCTTCTCAATATGCATGTCCAAACTGGAATCATGCAAAAGGCCCCATGATCATTGTGAAATTGCATTTTATGCGCTGTTTTATTATTCTGCGATCGAAAACACTTGTGTGAGATATTTTATTGGTGTCGAACAGGAACCGATAGATCAGGAATACAAGATTTCTTTAGACGGTGGCAAGTTGAGCCAACCACACAAAATGCAGAAACACAGTAGGTCAAGAAGCATCTATGGAAGGGAATAAATTTTTGACAGAACAGGCCGAGGCCTTTCATCGGGACTGGGAAAAAAAGGGCGAAGACTCCAGAATAATAAGGCGAGGCAGGGAAAGGAGAGAAACTCGAAAGTGATCCGTCAACTCAGGTGAGGGTGAAGGTGAGTGAATGGGAGAGGGCGATGAAATAAGAAGCTGAGAGGCGACAGGTACAAAGTTAGAAGGCAGGGAAAGAAGGAATCTGGTAGGAGAAGGGAGTACACCATTGGAAAAAGTCAAGGAGAAAGGGCACCAGAGGGAAGTGATAGGAATTTGAGGAAACGAGAAGTGTTAAGAGCAGATTATATAGAGAAATGGGGGAAGAGAAGGGGACGGAAAGAGGTTATCGGAAGTTCGAGAAATCCTTGTATACACCTTCAGGCTGGAAGCTATCCATGCAGAATATGAGGCAATCGTTCTCCATCTTCAGAATGGGCACATCGTGGCAGTAGAGGAGGTCATTAATCGAAATTTTGGAAAGGGAATGGGGACAGGGCTTAAAATGTTTGGCCAGCGGGAAATCCTGCTTGTACCAGATTGAGTGAAGGGCATCCCACTCTACGTCGGGTCTCACCGATATACCGGAAGTCGCAGCAGGAGCCTTGGATACAGCAGATGACCCTGACAGACACAGCGGTGAAGTGTTAAAAACAACTGGAAGGACGGTTTCTGGACCTGAATGGTGATAAGGGAGGATGTGAATGGGCAGGTGTGGCATTTCGTTCTCTCGTAGAAATAACTGCCCGAAGGGAGATCGGAGGGGAGTGACAAATGGACAAGTAAATCACGGAGGGAGCGAACACTGCGGAACGTGGAGAGAGGGAATAGTGGGAGGACATTGATGCCTAATTTTTAAACAATATGTAAAAACAGACTCTTAAGTCATTATTTTCGCTAAATAATGACGGACTAAATTGCAATTAAAATTCCGCCTAAAGTATGGAGTAAATTTATATTTTGTTCAAACGGAGGGGTTTGCACATTTGATGCATTTTTTTTCTTTTCTCAGGAACCTGCGACTTTTGAGACTTAGCCATAGAATATCAAATGTTCCGAATACATTTCATCAGCACCTTCAACTCTTTCCGGAATTTGTTTTGAGTCACTGCGTAGATAAACGTGTTTGTGCAGCAACTCAACATCTGAAGCATATTGGCAATTTCCATCAGGATGAACCTGGGATCGTTGTAGCCATTAATTGTATAACCAACTTGAAATCGTTGAACGAAGAAGTGGATAACATACGGAATCCAGAGAAGGATGAAACATCCCGAGATCGCAAATAACAAGAGAATGGACTTTCTACGGTTTTCGATCTCCACGTCGATCTGCTTCTCTCCCGTGGCGCAACAACGGAGTCTCTTACGGGCCCGACTGGCTACTAGAATGTGTCTGACAGTCAGAGCGTTGAACGAGAGAATAAGCAGGAACGGGAGCAAAGGAGTCAGGATGCGATCGGTCCAATCAAATATTGTCCAGAGGATAAAAGAATAACGAACGTCCTTCTGTTTGCAATACCAGGGTACGTTGTCAATGACGTACATTGGTTCGTGCAAAAAGAACCAGGGAATGTTAATCACGCAGCCCAAAGTGCAGACGATAGAGACGACAATTCCAGCGGTTCGGTGGGTGCAATAATTTGCTTTGAGTTTCTGCCAACAGATGGCGACATATCGGTCAAAGGTGAACGTCACCGTTAACCAAACCGAACTGTCCGTGGCGGCGTTAATTAACGCAATGCTTAAACTGCACACGGGTGTGATGGATAGGAAACTACCGGGAAAGTAAATAGCGGGAATGCGGTTTAATATCACGGCGGTGATAATTACCAGAAGATCCGTCGCCGCCATGGACACGAGGTACCTGCTGATACATCTGGACAGACCGCAGTTTCCTCGGGACAGGATCACAATGGCCACTATATTAACTGTGGGGAAAAGAATTGGAGATTGATGAAAGAACATACCCACAGTGGAAGTGGGTTGATTAATTAATGTACGGCTATTAAATATATACTCTGGGTCCACTTTATTAAGTACAACTGCACAAGTACACGCCTGAGCAGCTAATCACGTGCAAACAACTCAATGCATTAAAACATGTAGACATGGCAAGTGGCGGTGTTTACAACATGAAGGCAAGGGAACCCTCGGTTACTGGTAGAGATTATCGCATTTTTTTAAAAATGGGTATCGCTGTTCAGGAGGTTCAACTCTTGATCAGACCAAATATCAGAGTAGGGAAGCCACGCGATCTGAAGGATCATGATAGTGGAGTAATTGTTTGTGCCACGCGGGGTGGTTTGAGTATCTCAGAAACTGACGTTCTTCAAGAATTTTCACACACAATAGTCTCCAGAAGAACAAAAATCATATCCAGTGGGCATCAGATCTGCAGACGAAGCGCCTTGGTACTGAAAGGGTACAGGTGAGAATGGATTGACCGGCTCAAGCTGACAGGACGGCGACAGAAACTCAAATAACAATTGGTTAAACCCGAAATCTAAGACAAGTGTAAATTCTCTATTCTCCAGAGTTAACACACTTCAGAAAATGTCAGTAATCGTCCTAAATAAGGCGAAATCAGTGCATAAAGAGTTGAAAATTAGATCAAACATTAATACAGTGGTAAAGAACTGCGGCGTGTTGTCAACATTTAAATTGTTCTATTATTTGCCAAATAGCTGCTGCATGTTTAGTGTGTCAAGATAAATGCCTAAAACTAATGCAGTCAAATTACCCTCTATACATTGTTACGCCGTTCCTATCGATCTTGTCATGAAGAACATAGTGGTATGAATTCATATGACTTGATGTATAACTCATGTCTATAGATTATAAACAGCTCGGTCTAAAAGTCTTAGCAATATATAAAGATATATATATATATATAGTTAGCGCACGTTTATAGCTCAATTTCGTAGATACAGTACTCTGCAAAAAACGTTAGGCACCCTAGACTATGTGCCGAAGACTTTTTCACGGTACTGTATATGTAATAAATATTATATGTACTTATTTAAAACATATAATGTATGAAAGCACTCAGTGGCCAACTTATTAGGTACAGCTGTAGACTTGCTCTTTGATACAAATATCTGCTCAGCCAATCACGTGGCAGTTATTCAATTCATAAAGGTCAGAAGAGCTTGAAGCGTAAGACTCAAAATGTTAAAACAGTAAGAAATGTTTTACCTGGAACCGCGATCACTGCAAGAGCCGTGTAGTAAATTGCGTACACCAGGCCTCTAGGAGGGGCGTGCATTTTCCGTGACCAGTTCCGCGCATCAATCGCTCTATTGTCGATTTCGGAAGGAGTCCTGAATATACTTGACGCTCAACCGCGGAAGTCAGTTAAATAACTCATGCTGTTTACAATTCAATCATGGGGAATGACATTAATTTAAAATACAGTCAGGGAACAAACATAATGACTGACGTCACAATTACCATTGCTAACAGCTAACGAACGAATAGATTTGGTAACAACCCCGTTGAAATGACCTCGTGAATTCGAAAATCCCTGCTGTTCTTCTCGCGTTACTATGAGGCTGTGTTGGGTGGGGGAAGGAGAGGTGGATGGGGGAACGTGGTGTATGCATACTTAATTCTTAATCTGCAATATTCAAAAATTGCTATTCACTTCCCGACCTTGTCATGCCGAAGACACCAATATGATGTGTAATATGAATTGATTATACAAACGATATTTGTATATTAAATATATATTATATATGTTATGTGTGTATATATACACATATATGTAAATATATAGTATACATACAGACAGTGGCGGCTTTATTAGGTACACCTACAGACCTACTCGCTAATACAAACACCCGATAAGCCAAGCATGTGACATATGACCAGATGTCAGAGAAACAGAATTAGGCCATTCAGCCCATTTAAATTGTTCTGCCTTTCAATCGTGACTGATTTATCATCGCTCACCACCCCGTTCTCCTGACTTCCTCTCGAAACCGTTGACGCCCATGGAAGTCAGGAACATATCACTCCACTTAAAATGCACCTTGTGACTTGTTCTCCACAGCCGTCTGAGGCAATTAATTCCACAGAGATATTCTCTGCATCTCTGCCCAAAATGGACAAAATGCAATTCTCATGTTGTGCCCGCTGGTCCTGCACTCCACAACTGTGGGTAATATCCTCTCCATTTCAACCCAATGTAGGCCTTTCAATATTCGATAGGTTTCAGTCAGATCATTCTCCGGCACCATTCTTCAAACCTCCAGAGGATATAGACCCAGAGCCATTAGGCTCTATTCATACTTCAATCGTTTATTGCCACAGACCGCTGTGGAACCAAGTCATTAAAGCAGAGGTTGATCGGTTTTTGATCAATTAGTGTGTCAAAGATTATGGGCAGAATAGCCTCGGGATCCGCATCTTTATGTTCTTATGACGTTCAGCCATTCGGCAGAAACGGGGGAGGCAAAAATCTGCCTGCACACAGATGAAGTTAATGCCGACTTCAGAAATCTGAGGCACATGTGTAAGAGCACAGGGACAACTCAGTGCCAGTTTAATAATGCCGAATCAGCAGTTGGTGCAGTCAATAAGAGTTAATGAACTCAAACACATCGGGGAGATACACAACGGGTGAATTTTAACGCTGTCTTGAATTTGGTCAGGTGTAAAAATGGCGCATATTCAGAGGCGTATGACACACGTGTAAGTAAACGGGGAAACCTCAGGTACACCACACAGGCAAAGTGCAAAGTTCACAGTTGCTTTATATTCAAAGTACCTACAGACAACCTGGAGATTCATTTACATGCGAAAGTCCAAATTAAATGCAATGAAAAACAATTTTACCAAGGCAAAACTGCACAGTAACAAGGACTGAAAAAGAACCATCGTGCAAATACTAAATAGATAAGCAAATACGTAGGTAAAAGAATTAAAGAAATAAGTAATTAGATAGATAGATAGATAGATAGATAGATAGATAGATAGATAGAGAGATAGATAGATAGATAGTTAGATAGATAGATAGATAGATAGATAGATAGATAGATAGATAGATAGATAGATAGATAGATAGATAGATAGATAGATAGATAGATAGATAGATAGATAGATAGATAGATAGATAGATAGATAGATAGATAGATAGGATTCAGCATGTTCCTGGCATGATAGCCATAATTGTAAACCACGTATTTTTGTACCAGAATGAAGACTCATTCAAATTCGATTGCAACATTCAAATCAAAGTTAAAAGTAGATATTGTTATTAGCGCATTTATACGTCAGCCTGGGATACATTTTCCTGCTGCCATGTTCAGCAAAGCTACAGAGTAGTAACTATAACAAGATCAATGGAAATCATCCGGTGTGTAGATGACAACAAACTCAAAACACAAATACAACGAGAGCAGGAAATAACAAGATAAAGAATCCTTTAAAATACTTCCTCCTCTTCCGAATTGCTTTCAAAAATTCCAGCCATTCCTACTCTGACATCATCCGTTGTTTTCTTATCAATTCTGGCCAACTGCTCTTGCATGGCTATGAAATTCCCTTTACTTCTGTAATATTGATACATCTGACTTTAGCTTCTCCCTTGCAGATTTCAAAGTGAATTCGTTCATTTACCTTGAGCAGTCTAATCAATTCAGGTTAATTGCACAACGCCCAACTCAGAATACCTGATCCCCTAATAGCCTGAATCACGACCTGCTCTGGAAAGCTATCTCGTGGGCATTGAAGAAATTTTCCCTTCGGAAAATAGCACCAAATTGATTTTCTCAACCTGTATCTATATTGACGTCCCCCACGACTATTATGTCATCGCCCTTTTGCCATTTATTTACTAGCTCCTCTTGTAATTTGTAGACAGCATTATTACTCCTTTTTGGGGTCTGTATGCAATTCAGATCAGGGTGTTTTCAACTTTGCATTTCCTTGGCTATATTCACAGAGGCTCTACTCCTTCTGGCCCTATGTCACCTCGTCCTAATGATTTGATTTCATTTTTAATAACAGAGCAACCCCGTCCCCTCTGCCTTCCCGCCTGTCCATTCGGTACAATGTGTATCCTTGGGCATTAAGCTTCCCTTAAGCCATTATTCAGTGATGCCTACAACATCATGCATGTGTTAAAGTACTATGTTCAGCGCTCATCCAGCTTATTGTTTATACACCGTATAATCAAATATAACACCTTTAGTCCTCTATTCGCCTTTTTCGATTTTGTCCGCCTTTCCATTGCAACTCATCATGTTGAATGCAACTTTGTCCTGTCATCAGCCTCACCTGATTATACATTGCCTCTGTATGTAACCGAGCTACCGCATCGTCAGTATGACCACTCTGGTTCCCACCCTCCTGCCAAATTAGTTTAACCCCACCCGAACAGCTCTTGCCAACCTACCCGAAAGGAAAAGTTACTCTCTCTGGTTCAGGGTTGAATCTTTCTGCGCCTTTACTCTTTCTTCCATAATGCATGAACGTGTACTTCACCGAACTATTATGTCGTCATTACTGCTTTCACATTCATTCATTCATTCATTCATTCATTCATTAGAAGTCCAGTTGCGTGACAGTGCTGGAAGTACGTTAAAGTTCAATGTAAATTTATTATCAAAGTACATATATGTCATCATATAAAAACATGTACTCATTGTGTTGGAACGAGGATTCAAGAAAAATACAAAGGAACATTACAGAATCAAGCGAACCCATCCCCCACAACAAGAGAGACAAACAGCCAATGTGCGAAGGCAACAAACTGTGCAAATACGAAAAGGAAAATAAGGTAATAATATTAAATAAATAAGAGATAAATATCGAGAATATGAGATGAGGATTCCGAGACAATGTCTGTAGGTTCTGGGAACAATTCAGTGGTGGGGTGGGTGAAGTTGAGTGACGCCAATATCCCACTGATCGTCCACACTGCCAGTAATCCGTCAGTAACCTTGTCGGATCGACATAATGAACTGAATTACTTCACAACTTTACTGGATTGAGCTCCATGAGCAACATCTCCGCCCAGCTCAGCATTATGTCTAGATGTGATTAAAGTGCCCAAAACGTCAGTCGCCGTTGGATAAAGGAGTAGCAGCAAGGGAAAAAGTGTTAATACCGCAGCTGGCATCAAATTATTAAGTATTACTCTGATTCTCTGCATTACATCCTGGTCTGATTATTTTGCTGCGCCGGCCCGTCTATACCAAACCACTGTGTATCACTCGCTGGGCTAGACAAACATTTGGATCATTGTCTCTGTTTGCAAAGGGCGAGTTTGTCATTAGAATTATGGTCTTCCTTTGGGATATGGCAGCATCTTCGGAGACATACCCTCCGAGGTCGAACATATCGGTAAATTGACTCCAATTTGCCGAGTTAGACAAATGGAAAGTCCAACCACACACACACACACACACACACACACACACACACACACACACACACACACACACACACACACACACACACACACACACACACACACACACACACACACACACACACACACACACACACACACACACACACACACACACACACACACCAGAATGGCTTTCAGCATTACTTTATCCGACACCAGAATCTTCGGGAACAGTACAGCATAGGAACAGTTCCTTCGGCCAGCAATGTTGAGCCGAGCTAAATAAATTTATAATGAAAAGGCCAACTGATTTAAGTCCTATATCCCTACTCAATATCCACATCCCTCTTGTTTTCTCACATTCATATGCCTATCTAAATGTCTCATCAAAGTCACTAATGTATCTGCCTGTACGGGCACCCCAGTTGGCGTACTGCAGGTATCCACCACTCTCTATGTTTGAACTTACCCTCTCTTGCCTTAAAGTACTGCTCTTTGGTATTAGACACTTCAACCTCTGGAAAAAAATTGTCTGTCTACTCTATTTACTCTTCTCATAATCTTATCAACTTTTATCAGATCTTCCCTCACCCACTGTCACTCCAGAAGAAGACAACATAGGTTTGACCAACTTCTCGTTACAGCACATGCGCTTTAATACAGACAACATCCTTGTAAGCGGTTTCAGCACCCTCTCCAATGCCAGGAGATATTTCCGGTAATGGGGTGACCAGGAGCGTACGCAACACTCCAGATGCAGCGGCACTTGTGCTTTATAAAGTTGCAACATACCTTCGTGAACTAAATGTTTCCAGTAATAAATTGGAATTTAGAAGATTGAGGGGGGATCTTATTGAAACGTATAAAATTCTAAAGGGATTGGACAGACTAGATGTAGGAAGATTGTTTCCGATGTTGGGGAAGTCCAGAACGAGGGGTCACAATTTAAGGATAAAGGGGAAGCCTTTTAGGACCGACATGAGGGAAAAACTTCTTCACACAGAGAGTGGTGAATCTGTGGAATTTTCTGCCACAGGAAACAGTTGAGGCCGGTTCATTGTCTATATTTAAGAGGAGGTTAGATATGGCCCTTGTGGCTAAAGGGATCGGGGGTATGAAGAGAAAGCAGGTTCAGGGTTCTGAGTTGGATGATCAGCCATGATCATACTAAATGGCGGTGCAGGCTCGAAGTTTATGTTTATGCAGGCTCTATGTTTCTATGTTTCTATTAATAAAGACAGCAGTTCATATGCCCTCTCAACCACTCTGTCATGTCGTGTCGCTACTTTCAAGGACTATAAACATGGCCCCAAGATTCTTCTCATCCACAACACTGTTAAGGGCTTTGCTCAGCAGATAGACTGTTACGCAACAATATAGTATACGTATATGGTGTCTGTAATCACTTCAGAATCTGATTCCTCTCTACTTGGGATACTTATGGTTACAGCTATATTTTGGCTTTCTCCTGGATTCTTGCTTGTAAGTTTTCTTGTAAAGACGATTTTCTTGCAAGTTTCGAAAGCTGCAATTTAGTTTTCCATTTAAAATATGTGGTGATTTTGCTCCCAGTAGCAGTTTGAGCGAATGAACGAAAGACAAATAAAATAGTCAACCATTCTGTTAATCTCGACAGACAAATTGGTTCTGCAAATTGATTAGTGCACTTGGCGTCGAGGTAAGCTGAAACGTAAGAATCACAAGCTCTTACAGTCAGAAAGTAAATCCCACAGATCATTCTCACTGCCTCTCTCTTTCTCTCTCTCTCCCTCTCTCTCTCTCTCTCTCTCTCTCTCTCTCTCTCTCTCTCTCTCTCTCTCTCTCTCTCTCTCTCTCTCTCTCTCTCTCTCTCTCTCTCTCTCTCTCTCTCTCTCTCTCTCTCTCTCTCTCGCATTGTGCCCTCTGTATTTCAGCATTTCAGTGCAATATGTACTGCATTCTGAGTGAATTGTTATGGTGTCCGGCTGTTCCTCAGCCAGGAACGTTGCATACAGCAGTCAGAGAGACTGAGAAAAAGTGCTGACGGACGAAAAAGCGGAGGCAGTCTGATTCCTGGCAGTGTGAGCGAATCGCGAATGTCACTGGAACAGAGTTGGTGGTGGGTTTGGAATGTGCCTGTGTGTGTCTGAGTGAAATATACCAGGGTTTCACTGTAGAGGGAGTGAGGGAATGAGGAGCTTGGAGATGAGAAGGTGGACTGAAAGGGGCAGTAGAATGGAGAGAAAACTTAGAGGAGTTGGAGGGGAGAGAGTGTGGAGAAGAGCTGACGATAGAAGGGTGTCTGTGGGGTTAATAAATACATTAAAGAGTCGGGTCCCGTGAGTTGTGGAGAGAAGACCCTGCGGGGATGTCCAGTAATACCCGAACAAGGCAAAAGGAGGATTAGGTAGTGAAGGGTATATATGGCATAATTACCTTCAATCGAAGACCATACGACCCTGAGATTTTGGAGCAGAGTTCGGTTATTCGCCCTATTGGGTCTGCTCCGTCATTTCATCGGCTGATTTATTTTCCCTCTCAACTCCATTCTTGTGCCTTTTCTCTATAACCCTTGATGTCCTTAAATATCAATGAATGTCCGCTTCAAATACTCATTGACTCGGTCTCCACAAGTCTATGGGAATGAATTCCACAGATTCATAACAATCTGGCTAATGAAATTCCTCCACCTTTTAAAGACTGTCCTGTTCTGAGGCCGGACCTTGTGCACTCCATCCGGCGCTATCAATATTGGATAGGGTTCAACGGAATTGCCATTCATTCTTCCAAACTCCAGTGTTACGTGACTACGGCTTCCTTTTCTGTGGGTGTCACATTAAAACGCCTGGACGAGGCGGCACTATGACGTTAGTATAACTGCTGGAACTTTCGGAAAGGAGAGAGAGAGAAAGAGATTGGGAGGTTTGTGCAGCAAGCTGCTAGCAGAGGCTTGCTGTAACAATAGGTAAAGTCTGATACTTTCCCATGCCCAAAGGATTTGCTTGATTAACGGCACACAGTGCACATTGGATGTGTGACTGCCACTTTGTATGATCCATACGTGGATTTTGTTGGGGTATCCTGGGGCGACCACTTTTGTTAACCTTTACATAGTTTCGGGTATGTCCTGTGGTAACCACTTGTGCTGGGGTATGTTTCCTGACTGTCACCTTGGATGTTTCTACGTGGATTTCGGTACGACTCGAAGGATAAGATCTTCGGCGACTGTTACTTCGTTTTCCCAACGTGGAACTTGTGGAATTCTTCGTGATCGCCCCCTCTCTACATTTTAAAGAGGATTTACCAGTTCCTCCCCTCTCTTATTCCGTGGATCACTGGACCTTTCTAGTTTGTCATCTTAAGGCTTTAAGAACTGTTCCTAAGCTGGACATTTTGGAACCACACACACATAACACTGTCAACTTCTGTTTATTTCGTTTAATTTTCTATATTTTAGAGTAGATACTGATAAATATAATGATTTTCACGTTAGAAACTGACTCAATTTGTGATCTATTGCTGCTGGTACCTAACATAAATAGGGAGCTCGTCCGGGATTTGAAAGTTATTGGAGCTTATTGATTGATTGATCATCGTTTTGATTGGTTACTTACCTTTTGCTTGACTTGTGTGTGGAAATCATCTGTAACAGATATTGATGAATTTCTGGCATCACCAACCTCTGAGGCATTAGAGGAAGCCAGAAGACAAGAGTTGTTTGTCATTGCTAAAAAGCAGAGTTTTATTACGATGAAACCGGCGATGAGGAAGGCAGAGAGTCAAAGTAGAATAGCTGAATATCTACGTATGTGTTTAAGGAGGAGGTGTTAGAAACGTTTCCTGAAGATAAACCGGAGGACAATCAGTACAGGATGGAACACTTCGAGTTAGAGAAACTTAAATTCGAGAACAAAGAAAAACAAAGGGGGATTCAAGCTGCTGAAAGAGAAAAACATGACAGTTTGAGTCTGAGGAAAAAGAAAAACAAGGGTGCTAGAAACGGGAGAAAGAGAAAAGGAAAGACCGATTGTGATAGAGAAGTTCAGGCTCAAGAATCAAATTTCTGGCTCTAGGGATAAGTTTGTTGCCAGTCGGGAGGTTAAACTGGTCCCTCCATTTGATAAGGGCAAAGTTGATAAATACTTTCAGAATTTTCAAAAAGTTCCTCTGAGCCTACGGTGGCCAAACGATTGTTGACTTCTCATGTTACAGAGTGTAATTAAGAGTAAGGTTCATCAGGCTTATTCTCTCTTATCGGTTAATGAAGCATCTGATTATGAGACAGTAAAACAGGCTGTGCTTAAAGCTTATGAACTATTTCCAGATGCATGTATTCAATGCTTTGAAACACCTGTAAACCCATAGGGTTCTGCACATTCTGAAGAAGCTCTGTCCGGGGCTGAGATGTATGACCTGGTCAGGACAGAATTCGCTCCTTTTATGCCAGAGGGATTTGTTTCACTGAATGAAGGGTCATCCCCGGAACCAGTGAAAATTCTTCGAGATACTGGGGCTTCTCAGTCACTCTTGTTAGACAATGTTCTACAGTTTAGTGATGAGACTGCCGCCACTGGTGAGCTAAATCTTATCCAAGCAATTGGGCGGGACGTTGTTACTGTACCTCTGCACAAGGTATTTTTAAAGTCAGAATTAGTTTCGGGACCTGTTAAGATAAGACTGCGCCCCAGTTTACCGGAGAAGGGTGTTTCATTTTGTTTGAGAATGACCTAGCAGTTGGCAAAATTGTTCCTGCAGTGCAGCTGACAACAAACCAATATAAAAATTCCTAGATACAGTAGAGAAGATGTTTCCCGTTCTAAGTGAGTCTAGGACAAGTAGGCATAGCTTCAGAATAGCAGAACAGAGAGGAGGAAGAATTTCTTTGGTGAGAGAGTGGCGAATGTGTGCAATTTCTTGCCAGACTGTTGTGGAGGCCAAGTTATTGGGTATATTTGATGCAGAGATTGATTCGTCAGGGAGCTAAATGTTACTGGGAGAATTCAGGAGAATAAGGCTGAGAGGGATAATGAATCAGCCTTGTTGGATTTGTTGAGCAGATCCAATATGCCGAATAGACTATTTCTGATCCTATGTTTTCTGCACTTATAAGATCAGGCTTCCCTAATCGACGGAACAGAATCCCTGACGATTCATCTTCTATGAATCAACCGTCAGAATTTCAGGTTGACTGTGGTTGGTTGAAACTTTCACTCCCAAACCCGGGTTAGGAATGCAGGCTGGCTTTATCCCCGCCCTTAATAAATTGGACAGAGAATGGAATGAGAATTCCGAGCAGATTTTTTTGCCGCCGATCCTGTTACCGAGGTCCGTTGGAATCAGCAGAACCTTTACTGATTGACATCCCTACCTCCTGAACTCAGGAGTTACGAGATAGGGATAGGATCAGGGAACCTGCTGATCTCCCTTTCCTGTAACGCAGTAGATCATTGGGCAGGGATGAGATCCCGGTTGTCTTAGATGCTGTTCCCCTGGTCCCTGACTCAGATCTGTCAAAGTGTCTGAGGGCTAGTTTCGTCTGCACCCACTACAACCCATTTATCCTACCACCTTCCCCCCACCCCCGTCCCTGCAATTCATCTGCTGCCCGTCCCACACTTCTGCCGAGGTGTTCCAACCTCACCATTCCCAACTTCCTTTGCTAACATCAGATTCACAAACTCGCTCTCTATTGCACATTAACAAATACAGTACTGTGAAAGAGTCTGATGCACTCTATGTACATAAATGTGCCAAAGACGTTTGCACAATATTGCACACAGAAGTATTGCAAGCAACAGTGGCCTGCTTCTACACTCGTTATATTAACTTCTCTATGAGTCCATGCTTAGGTTCGGTAGAAAATGGGGGCCCTTTCCCCAGGCTGGAAACATCAAGCTAAAACATGAAATCTCTAAGGACGACAGTTTGCGGTTTCAGAAGATTATCACTAGGATGCTGCTCGAATTAGAGGGCTTAAACCTTCTTACTGCCCGTTACGACGCTGCGGAGCATCGGAGGCTGAGCAGAGATCTGATCGAAAGTTATAAGAGAGGCATAGATCGTATGAAGAGCAAAAGATGTTGTGATGAGTAAACAAATGCTGAGTATCACGGGTTAGAGCTGAAAGTTTAAAGGATATGTACAAATATTAATGAAAACTCGCATGAGATTCTGAAATGATGAAACTTCACGTCTTTCTGAAGAAAGGCCTGACATGTTACTCGCTACTCAATACACATATTTAGAATGGGAATTATAATGTCACGTGATCGTCACCCAATTGCATTTTGTGAGCAGACACCGTGTGTTCGATCGTTGTTTCATCTTATGGGTACTATAAACATTTGTATGTGATATTTCGTTGGGTTTAAGCAGCAACAGGCAATTTATAAGCGCAATAGTTTCTACAAATGCTGGAAACTTTAGAGCGACACACACAAAATACTGAATAGTCTCATTAAGTAAGGTAGCATTATGGAAGGGAATAAACAGCTTCAGCTCGTGGCGCCTAATCAAAAAGGGAACAGAAGCCAGAATAAGAAGGCAGGGGAAGGGAAGGAGTACAAGCTGGAAGGTTACAGTGAACACAGTTAAGGGGTAAGCTGAGAGTGTGGCCAAGAGGGGTGAAGGAAGAAGCTGGGACATGATACATGGAAAGGGTAAAGGGCTGATGAAGAAAAGATCTGATCGGTGAGGAGAGTGGGGCATGAAAAACTGAAGGTGCAAGGGCAGCAGATGGAAGACATGGGGATGTGAGGAGAAGAGAATATGTAAGAGTGGAAATAGAGGATGAGAGAAGGGGAAGGCAGAAGAAATACCGGAGGCTGGAGTAAACGATGTTCACGCCTTCAGGCTGGAGGCTCTCCAGACAGAATATGAGGGGTTCGTTCTCCACCCTCCGAGTGGCCTCATCGTGTCAGTAAAAGGGCTATTGGTCAACACTTTGTGATGGGAATGGAGAATGGAATTAAAATGGTTGGCAGATGGAAATGCTGTTTGTTGCGGACGGAGCGAAAGCCACCTGCAGAGGAGGCCACAGCAGGAGTACCTGATAGTGTTGGTCGTCCCGTCAGACACTCAGGTGAAGTGTTGCCTTACCTGTAAAGACTGTTTGGGGGCATGAGTGGTAGTGAATGAGGAGGTAAATAGGCAGAAGTTGCGCTTTTTCCTCTTGCGGGTATAAGTACCAGGAGAGAGGCAGGTGGGGTGGGATGAATGCACAAGAAGATGACGGAGCGCTCGATTCCCACCAACAGCCAATAGTGGGGATGATGGGAAGCTCTGAGCATCAAATTCTCCTCCAATCGAAAAACCGACTATTAAATTAATCAATATATTAAATAATAATTTCTGATACAGAATGCCAGGGTGGTGTATAATTCTAACTAACCTGGAGTTTTCAGTGAAATTTATTTGTGTTTAAACGGAACGAATTTGCAAAGTTTTCTTTTCTGCAGTAGCCTTCTACTTCCATGATGAAGCTAACGAATGTAAAATGTTCAGCGGAAATTTCATCAGAACCTTTAACTCTTTTCGGAATTTGTTTTGAGTCACTGCGTAGATAAACGTGTTTGTGCAGCAGCTAAGCATCTGAAACACGTTGCCACTTTCCATCAGGATAAATCTGGGGTCTCCGTAGCCATTAACTGTATAACCAACTTGAAATCGCTCTACAAAGAAGTGTATAACATACGGCATCCACAGAAGGATGAAACATCCCGAGATTGCAAAGAGCAGGACGATCGACTTCCTGCGGCTTTCCATCTCCGGGTCGCTCTGTCTCTCTCCTGCGGAACAACTGCGGAGTCTCCTACGGGCCCGACTGGCCGCCAAAATGTGCCTGACCGTCAGAGCGTTGAATGAGAGAATAAGCAGGAACGGGACGCAAGGAGTCACAACGCGATCGGTCCAATCAAATATTGTCCACACCAGAAAATAATAAAGAATACTCCTCCGTTTGCAATACCAGGGCACGTTGTCAATGACGTAGACTGGTTCGTGCAAAAAATACCAGGGAATGTTAATCACGCAACCCAGAGTGCAGACGACAGAGACAACAATTCCTGCGGTTCTATGCGTGCAGTATTTTGCTTTGAGATTCTGCCAGCAGATGGCGATATATCGATCAAAGGTGAATGTGACCGTTAACCAAACCGAACTGTCCCTAGCGGCGTAAATTAACGCAATGCTCAAACTGCACACGGGCGTGATGGAAAGGAAACTGCCGGGGAAATAAATAGCGGGAATGCGGTTTAATATCACAGCGGTGATAATTACCAGAAGATCCGTCGCAGCCATGGACACGAGATACCGGCTGATACACCTGGACAAACCGCAGTTTCCTCGGGAGAGGATCACAATAGCCACTATGTTAACTGCGGGAGAAACAATTGAAGATTATCACAAGAACGTACTCGCAGCAGAAGTTATTCTGAAGTTTGAACGTAAAACCTTGCACAATTACAGTATGTCACCAAACAAACTTTGGCAAATTTCTATTGATGCTCTACAAAGGAGATTATCCTAACTGGTTGCATCACGACCTGATATAGAAACCTCAATGACCAAGAAGTAAAACGGGAACAGGAAAAGTCTTCTGGGCTTGATCAATTATCACGGGCTAATAAAATAAACATTCTGTCTCCACTTTATTATGTACACCTGCTCGTAAATGCGAGTGTCTGAGTAGAGGAGGGGTCCAACCTGGGCTACACGGACCCTTGGTTAGTGGTAGGTACAATGTCATAAAAAGTTGGGCACCCTGGTCAAGCTGTTGCTCAAACCCGCATCATAATGGAGAAGCAATTTGATCTCAATGTCTTTGACCATGGAACTATTGTTAGTGACAGACGGGGTAGTTTCAGTATCTCAGAAAGTCTGATCTTCTGGGATTTTCACACACAGGGGAACAAAGAAACAAACAAAAATTCCAGTGAGCCACAGAACATTCCTTGTGAATCAGAGATGACAAGAGAGAATGGCTTGAACTAAAATAACCAAGGGTTATACCCGTACACTCAGAGAAGTCTATTATTGCGTTGTTCTCCAGTTAACCCAATTTAGGAAATGTCGGCGATGGTCAGTAAGACGATGTCAGTGTATTAAGATTTAAAACTGGTTCAAACATTAATACTGCATGGTTAAGACAATGACCTAAATTGTTACAAATGCTGTGGCGTGTTCACCACCATTTTAAAGAATGTTTTTTAATTACTTTATTACTTTTCAAGTAATTTGCTGTACAATTAATACAGTCAGATTGCATTTATCATTCCCTTCCCCGTACATATGGTCATGCAGAACACAGCGGTATGAATGTATAATTTAATTATTAGTCATATTCATATATTATAAACAGTTCTGTGTAAAAGTCTTAGATGCATATATATAACAAGGATTTCCAAGATGCATGTATTCCTAAAAGGTTTGCACAGTAGAGTAAGCTGCTGTTTAATGCTATTTCCTTCGTGGTTATTTTGATTTGATTTGAAGCTCATCGTGGAAAGACATCTCCATCTCCAATTGGCCTTAAATAGCAATATCTGGAGTTATAACGTTTTGCTAATATTGGTAAGCATTTAGTAGATACAGTTCTCTCCAAAAGTCTTGGGCACCCTAGACTATGTGCCGAAGGCTTTTGCCCGTACTGTGTATATCAAGTATATTAGATACTTATTCTATACGTATGATGTATAAAAGCCACCAGTGGCTACTTTATTCGGTGCACCTGTAGACTTGGTCTTTGATACGAATATCTGCTCAGCGAATCAAGTGGCAACAATTGAATTCATAAAAGCCATAACAGCTTAAGACATAGGATCACAGGCGTTGAAATAATAAGAAATGCTTTACCTGGAACCGCAATCACTGCAAGAGCCGTGTAGTAAATAGCGTACACTAAGCCTCTGGGAGGGGCGTGCATTTTCCGTGAGGGTCTACGATACGCGTTCCTAACATCAGTCGCGTTTTTGTCGATTTCAGAAGGAGTCCTTTATATACTTAACATTCAATCGGGAAAGTAGGTTCAATAAACTCATCTTGTTTACGATTCAGTCATGGAGAATGACATTAACTTAGATACACTCAGTGAACAAACATAATGAATGACGTCACAATTAGCATTGCAAACAATTAACGAAGGAACAGATTTGGTAACACCCTCATTAGTGTGACCTCGTGAATTGGGAAATTGCTGCAATACTTCTCACTTCCTGATGAGGTGGTGGTTGGTGTGGGGAAACGCATTGTGTACACATTCAAAGCTCAATATGTAACATTTCAACAATTGCTTTTCGCTTTACCGACCCTATCATGCCGAACACACCGATCTGACGCTATGTAATTTGATTATTTCAAATTATATGTATAAAATACATATTATGCAGACATTTTATACAAATACTGTATACATTCACTCGATGGTCAGTTTACACCTACACAACCGCTCGTCAATACAAATATACAAATATCCAACAAGCCAATTATGTGAAAGGAACTCAATTTATAAGAACCATACGACCAGAAGACAGAAAAGCAGAATAAGGCCATTCAATCTGCTCTACCGTTCCATAATGGCTGGTTTATTATCGCTCTCCCCCACCCCTCTTTTACTTTTTCCCTGTAATCGTTGACTCCCTTCTTAATCAAGAACCTATCAATCTCCACTTATCATGAACCCTATGACTTCTCCTCCACAGCCGTCTGGGGCTTAATTCCACAGATTGACCTCAATCTTGCCAAATATATTTTCCTCATCTCTGTTATAAATGAACATCCTTCAATTCTAATGTTGTACCCGCTTATCATGGACTCAACATCTGCAGGAAACATTTCTATTCAATGCAGGCCTTTCAATATTTCAATAGGTTTCATTGAAATCATTCTCCCGCACAAAAACTCCAGAGATCCATCAGGCTCTACACATACCTTAACTCTTTGTAGCCAGAGACCGCTGTGGAGCCAAGCGATTGGGTATCTTTAAGGCAGAGTTTGATAGGTTCTTGATCAAAGAGTGTATCAAAGATTATGGGAACACGGCAGGAGAATGGAGTTGGGGTAACAAATGGCGGAGAAACTATGGACCGAATGGTCGAATTCTTTTCAGCAGCCTTATGTTCTCATGGTTTTCATACATTAGACTGAAACAGGGGAAAGCAAAAATTCGCCCTTAGGCACCCTCAGCTTATCTGTTCATGAGGATTTCAGAAAGCTGAGACACATGGGGAAAAATAAAGAGAGTGTCCAATGGTAGGTTGATAATGCCGCTTCAACCTTTGGCACAGTCAATAAGAGTATCATGAAAGTCAGATACATCAGGAGAGGTACACAACTGATCCATCATAATATCTACTGATTAATTGTGGGAAATGAGATATAAAATAGCAACATCATGCATCTCGCATCTACATTGGTGCTAGAAAGTTTTTGAACTGCAGAATTTTATCCATATTTGCATAGGTATGCCCTAAACGTGCTCAGATCAACCATAAGTCCTAAAACTAGATTTAAAAAATCATTTAAAAATAAATCATTGGCACAAAAACTTGATACTTGTCCATTTGTTTATTGAGAACAATGATCCAATATTACTTGTATTTGTTGGAAAATGTGTACGAACCTCCGGGTTAATGACTTCCGGAAAAGATAATTAGAGTCAGATGTTCCAACCAATGGAGGTGTGAGCTGTAGAGGTGCCCTGCCCTATTTCAAAAAGAGACAGCGGAAGTCAGGTTACTGGCAGATCCTGCTCTTCTCATTAAAAATCGGTTTCTGTGCACCATTCCTCGATGAAAACAGCTATCAAAGGACCGTAGAAGAAGAATTGTAGAGATACATTAAGCTGAAAAAGGCTGCAAAAACATTTCTAAAGGCCTGAAGATTCATCAGCCCATTGTAAGATAAATTGCCTACAATTGGAGAGGTCACATCAACAGCACAATGTGCAAAGTTGAAGGAGACGAAAAAGAATCCAAGGCGTAACAGCAACAGTTCTGCAGGTGGCTCTATAACTTGCTGAAGTGTCTGCTCATGTGTCCACTATTAGAAAAACATTGAGCAAGAAAATTGCGCATGGAAGAACACCACAGAGGAAATCACAGCTCAAAGACAACATTACTGCACGTGTCAATTTTTTAAACACTGTCTGTATACTCTGCAATGCTTCTGGCACTTCCTTCTGTGGACAGATGAGACAAAACTGAAACTTTTGGCAGAAATATGCATTGCTATGTTTATAGGATAAAGAGCACTGCACAGCAACACAAAAATCTCATCCCAACTGTGAAGCATGGTAGAAGGAGCGTCGTGGTTTTGGGTCGCTTTGCTGCCACAAGGCCGAGAAAACTTGGAATCGTTCAGAAAGTAATTGATTCAAAATTGTATCAGAACATTTTACAGGTGAATTTCAGGGTAGCAGGCCGCTAACTGAAACTTCATAGAAGTTGGTTAGTGCAACAAAATAATGATCCGAATGCAAGAGTGAATGAACAACAGAATGCTTTAAAAAGAAGAAAATTCTTGTTTTGGAATGGCCGAGTCAAAGTGCAGAGCTTAACCCTTTAGAAAGGATGTGGAAGTACCTGAATCCAACAATTCAGGCAATGAAGCCAGCATTATCCCAGAGCTCAAACAGTTTTGTCAGGAGGAATAGCCTAAAAACCTCCAAGCCCATGTGCAAGACTTGTTACTGGAAACATTTGGTTGAAGTTATTGTTGTATTTGGATGTGACAGCAGTCAATGAAAGCAAAGATTTACAAATTTTTTCCCTGAGAAATACACGTCATATTAGATAATTTTTCTCGAAATACACGTTATATTAGATAATTTTTCTCAATAAATAAATGATCGAGTGTGATGTTTTTCCGTGATTTATTTAATTGGTTTCCTTTATCTAGATTTAGGACACTGTGAAGATCTGCTCACATTTTAGGTCGTATTTGTGGAGAAATGGAGAAAATCCAATAGGGATCACAAACTGTCTAGTATTACTGTAATCACCACACACTTAGATATGAGCAATATACTCACAGAAGATGGAAAATAGTACCGTGAAGGATGAAAGGGTGTGAAAAACAACTGAGGTTAGATCAAGCCCGGTACAAAAGCATTTTTCATTTTTGTAAAAATATTACCAATATTACAAAAAATCGTTTTATTATGCCCCATAGTCATAGTTGATAGAGCTTCTTTATAAATATAAACTATACCTAATACTTGTGAAATTCTTTCAACATCTGGTGAAACTTTGGCGTAATATATGTACTCTATCTTTTAACAATCAAAAGAGAACAACCACTGTTATCAAAATAAACCGATTCATATTCGAGGGAGGTTCTTTAAGCCCTTATCTTCCTTTCAACTTGCTCTTTAATAAACTGATCGGTCAAAAATTGTGTGTCAAATCAGAAAAAAAACTGAATTATTTTACCTCGAATCGCCTTCTATACATGGATGAAACTGTGCGCACCCTCATCAGTAAAGCTAAAGTAATTAATTCAAATGGCAGACCTTACTACTAAATAAGTGCAGAACATTAAAAACAAAGAAAGATTCCACAGAGCTAATAGAATACAAAACAGGGCAGGAGAATACAATACAACGCAAAGGCTAATATGAAGCATGTAAGTATTTGTGATATAAACATGCAAAGAAAATTGATCATAGTGTGATAAAGGGAAATTTTTGACAGAATTTACATCAAGCCTTCAGAAAATTTGTATAGCAAACTTCAACAGTATAAATGAAACAAAGGCAATAAACGCTTTCACTATTCCAATATTAACATTTTTTTGTCATAATATCTTGGACTGAAACCGATCTGAAAAATTTACAAACGAAATAAAAACTGAAATGTCAAATATCAGAAAACACAGTGTGCACTCGAACGCGCTTAGATGAACACTGTCTCAGACAGCAGGATGAATAAGGATAAAAGACATTCAAATCTACAGGACAGTTGGGTAAAATTTCTAAGGATCTATTTTTATCAACGAAAACATGATTCAGTACTCTACAGGAGCATATGAAATTCTGAGATGTACACACCACAAAACTTAAATGACAGCACAGCTCAGAAAAATGAATAAATTAACACTTTTGAAGAAAACGTTAAACGATAAGAAGAGCATAACTCTACATGGAAAATATCCCCACGATATGAGCAGACTAGATCAGAATCAGAATCAGGTTTATTATCACTGGCATGTGTCATGAAAGTTGTTAACTTGGCAACAGCAGTTCAATGCAGTACATAATATAGAAGAAGAGAAAGGTTTCTTTGAAAATAAATAAACAAATAAATTGCAGTGTATGTGTAAAGAATAGATCAAAATCGTGCAAAAACAGAAATAATATATATTAAACAAGTGAGGTAGTGTTCTCGGCATCAATGTCTATTTAGGGATCGGATGGCAGAGAGAAAGAAGCTGTTGATGATTTGCTGAGTGCATTTGCGCTGTGCCTGTCGTGGTTACTTGAAATGACTTGGAGACACAGACAATTCTTCAAGAAAAGTAAACTTTTATTTGCAAACAAAGGCTGAGGCAATCAATGAACTTGTTACCGAAAGCCCACCGAGCTCCGGTGTACAGCATTCTTTATAGTAATTTCTTATCTCAGTTACATTTCTGTTTTATTAGCATACCCAATCAATTTTTAGTTGCATATCATCTATATATGAATTAATTAATCGATCTCGCCTAGCCCGCGGTACGTCACCATTGTTTTTCACCCGTTCGCATTGGGGCCTTATTCGTGGCCAAGATTATGTTTTTCAGACAACCTCCCTCACAGTATATTCCTGCTCGCAGCATCCTGTCCGCCACCGTTATCTCGTACTAAACAAAGGCTGAGTGTAATACATGGGATACATCACAGCTAATAGTGTTGCAAAACAAGCAGGTGTACTGTAAGTGCCATAATATGCAGCTAAGAGAGTACAAAGTATCTAGTGAAAACAACACATAACAAAATGTGCCTAGAGCTGATTACATAGTATAGTAAATAGCTAATACATAGTGATTATAGTTCAGGTATATATAATGATTATATCAGGTATATTTTTCAATATGCCTAGCCACAGTGTGATGGGGGGAGAGAATAGAGCAGTGAGCTAAGCACACACCCCTGAG
This sequence comes from Hemitrygon akajei, assembly GCF_048418815.1. Taxonomy (NCBI): domain Eukaryota; kingdom Metazoa; phylum Chordata; class Chondrichthyes; order Myliobatiformes; family Dasyatidae; genus Hemitrygon; species Hemitrygon akajei. The sequence continues at coordinate 25,722,886 of NC_133147.1, forward strand.
GTGCACCAGGGTTGATCGTCAGTGAAAAGGAGATACTATGACCAATCTGCGCCATTTGTGGTCTTCCAGTTAGGGCATCGAGGATCCATTTGCAGAGGGAGTCACAGAGCCCCAGATTCAGCAACTTCTCGTTCAGTGTTGTGGGAATGGCGCTGTGAAATGCTGAGCGATAATCGATGAATAGCATCCTGACATAGGTGGTTGTATTGTCCAAGTGGTCGACAAGGATGTTCAAAGTTGGAAGTCTCTTCCCAGAAACAGAAATGTCTTTTGTGGCATTGCAGGGAATAGGTGGCTAACTCAAAATTAAACTAAAATGCATAGTAAAACACCAACAAATTCAAGACGATAAGTCAAGTCAAGTCACTTTTTATTATCATTTCGACCATAACTTCTGGTACGGTACACAGTAAAAACGAGCTAACGTTTTTTCAGGACGATGGTGCTACATGAAACAGTACAAAACTAGACTGAACTACGTAAGAACAACACAAAAAAAAAGTACCCTGGACTACAGACCTACCCAGGACTGCGTAAAATGCACAAAACTGTACAGGCATTACAATAATTAGTAAACAAGATTATATGCACAGTAGAGGGCAGTCAGTCCAGACTCTGGGTATTGAGAAGTCTGATGGCTTGGGGGAAGAAACTATTGCATAGTTTGGTCGTGAGAACCCGAATGCTTCTGTGGCTTTTGCCAAATGGCAGGAGGGAGAAGAATTTGTATGAGGGCTCTTCATAATGCTGTTTGCTTTGCGGGTGCAGCGTGTGGTGTAAATGACGAAAATTGCAAGAGAACCCGGAAAATACTCCAACACTTTCGGTTGTCCTGCAGCTGTTATCTTATCACTTACGCAGGCACAGTAAAATGACAAAGATCATTGGCTAAAGCATTGCTTTAAAATGTAACCACATAAAAGAAACCATACCCTTCTATAAATGGAAGACTGTTCCAGTATTATATTCATACTCTTACAAATTATATTTACGACAAATACATTATTACACATAGACAACCATAATAACCGTTCGGAAAAAATGATGCAGGATTAATGAACAATAATTACTTCCTTAATAGATATAGCCACTCCAAACACACGTAACATACCGAAATCAATAAATTAAATGCTGAATAAAAAGAGGAAATAGAAAAACGATGGAACATGAACAGGGTATACAATGAACTGCTTATAACTGCTATCACGCCAAAGGCACAGTAAAACTAAGCAATTAGGGCTTCACCAAAATATCAATGTATAGCTTCAGAAATACATCACAATAAACATAAAAAAAGTTGAGAAAATGAAGAAATGAGCATACTGGTCCATGAACCGTACTTCAGATTTTACCAGCTTGAACTAAGAAAAAATTAAAGAAAATAACAACAACAACAACAACAACAACAACAACAATAATAATAATAATAATAATAATAATAATAATAATAATAATAATAATAATAATAATAATAATAATAATAATAATAATAATCTTATCCAAGTTAGGGGCGGCTGAAACCAATACCTGGCTGAAGGTATAATAAAGCAATAGGTTTTCACTTCAAAAATGGTGAGGTGTGTACTGAACAGAGTGATACGGTCGATGCCTCCAGATAGCCAGGCAAGTTTGGAGCTGACGATGGGCATGATACCAAGCGAATCGTTAGTAGTGCACGGCGAATAGGCGGGCAGGTACCGGGAAACCCGAAATAGATACTGCCAGCATTCAATGTGGGCCATAGACACTAGAGGCTGCGACTGCTGCAGGTGTTTGTCAGCGGAGCAGCCCAATTACAACAGAGCCTACTCAAACAGTTTAGAGATGAAACACACACTCGAAGTGGTCATCAGAAGCATGCACATTCAGAATGCAATACATTACTAAGTAACTGAACTTGAAACTGGCATGACAGGATACAGGGACAAACTTGATCGAAGGTGTATTGCTCAAAAACCCTTCATGCAAGTAAGTGCGCAACGAATACCAGAGCTGCCTGGAGTGAGAGCAAAAATAAATAAGTAAACAACTGGATTGATAAATAAATAAATAAATAAATAAATAGATAGATAGATAGATAGATAGATAGATAGATAGATAGATAGATAGATAGATAGATAGATAGATAGATAGATAAATAAATAAATAAATAGATCACTGGATAAATAAATAAATAAACAACTGGATTGATAAATACATAAATAACTTTCACCCCACTGACACGGTAAAGAAAATAAAACATGAAATTGCACGAGACCAAGTCTGCATGAAATGCGCCAGATGAAGGAAACAGAATTATGAGTGCAGAAACGGTGAAAAAGGTTTACACAAGCGAATGATACTAAATTCTATGCAACAAAATGGCACCGACACTAGCACAAAATTACCAACAAACACAAAGAAAATGAACTTTCCTTCTCATATCTGGACAGAGGATGATCAGTAATCAAGACTCAACCTGGATTAGGGAAGAAAAGGAACGCACAATTGAGGAAATGCAAAGCAAAGACCAAGCGTTACATTGGATATGGTGGTTATAAAAATACCCACACCTGGAAGGATATTTGCAGATATTGTAATTACTTGCCTTCACCTGTACATATTAAAAATCAAATATGCTGGGAAAAATCCTGAAAAAATGCCTGAATTCTTGACAGAAGGTAAAGGGTGCTTGCCAGTTACGGATTTATGAAAGCCACCATTAAAAACAACTCAAATGAAATCCCAGCTATAGTTTGCCAGAAGGCACGTGGGTGACTCTGACGTCAACTAGAAGTAGGTTGTCAAGTCTGATGAAACTAAAATTGATCGTTTTGGCTATCAGACCGAACACCACACATCAACAAAAACACGCCATCCTTACCGTGAAGTATGTCAGTGTCTTGTGAATCGAGAGGGCAAAGCAAATACAGCAAAAGACAGAAAATTCTTACGAAAACCCTAATGCAGTCTTCAAAGAACTGTGTATTGGGAGAAGTTTGGTTTTCCAGCAAGACAATCACCCCAAGCATAAATCCAAAGCGAGGCAGGCATGGCTTAAAAACAGCAAAGTTAATATCCTGGATTGAATAAGTCAGAGTCCAGATCTCAATATAATTGAGGATTTGTGGCTCGACTTGAAAAGGGCTGTTCATTCACAATCCCCATGACATGTAACAAAGCTTGAGCAGCTTTGTAACGATGAATGCGGAAAATTGCAAAGTCCGGTCGTGCAAAGCAGACTGAGACCTACTCCCACAGACTCAAGGTTGTAATTGCTACCAAAGGGGCATCTACGAAATATTGCCGTGAAGGGTAGGAATACTTATGCAATCGAACATTTTGTTTTATATTTGTTATTAATTTAGATCACTTTGTAGAGATCTGTTTCCTCGTTAACAAGAAAGAATCTTTTTCTGTTGATTAGGGTCAAAAAATAGCGTAATTTTGTTCTGTTAAAAGTAGGAATGCTTCTTTGTTATAAGTGCTTTCTCTCGCAGTTTGTTTGGCTCAAAATTAATGATATCGTGAATTGCATTCGTTTGTTAACCAATTGGGATTAATGTTATTCTTTTTCTTCTGAGTCTATAAGCCGTTGTTGGCGGGGAATTGGGCAGTCGGTGCGAGGGGATGAGCGAGAGAGGACGCGATGCTGTAAGCTGGGCGACGGGACGGACCCGGAGCTGTGGTCCGAGGTCAGGAGGTTCGGCGAGGAGAGGAGACAAAGAAACACGTGCCGGGGGTGCTTGATTGATCACTACGGATGATCCTGAGCTGCGAGTCGAGGAGGTCTGAGGGGATCGAATGGTGGCCAGAAGACTTCGTTAATTGAGCTCCAACGGTTGTGCACGAAGTGGTTTGGACTTTAATAAGTGGCGCCTTTTCTTTATTTTCTTTTCCTTCATATATACTGTATCATTATTAATCACTTAGTTCTAGTAATATCTATAAAGTATAATCATTTAATCGCACATGGTGTACTGTCTGTTAATTGGCGGGGTTGGAGACATCACACAGCATTCACACAAGCTGATTACTCAGTTTGGCGGGGCCGAGGGCTGCTTCCCCCTAGACGGACGCGAGCTGAGAGAGCCTGAGGCTAGCCAGGGGGCTACAGGTGTATCAAAATTAAACATGAAAACTCCCAAGGGAGGTGAATAATTTTTATAGGCACTGTACCCCCGGCATACCTCCCAACACATTCTTCCAAGCAGCTTACACAAACCAACCCGTCTGACGTCAACGTCATTAAGATCACATTTCTTCCGCATTCTGATGTTCGGTCTGCATACAAATGAACCCCTTCACCATGTCTGCAGGCTCTTATGAATTGAGTTCCTGCCACAAGTTAGGCTGATTAAATATTTGCCTTAACGAACATTATAATTATTCATTTATTTATTGAGAAAAAAATATCCAATATTTTATGTATATGTTGGACAGAGGGGACGAAACTTTGATTTCACTATCTTTTGACCGCCTTATACAGCCATATCATCAACCAAACGTTATTAGGTAAATGTTGATCAGTCCTGCACATCGGCTTGGAGGAGTTTTAGGACATTCCTCCTAATAAAACCACTCCAACTCTGGGATTTTGGTGGGTTTCCTTCACCAACCTGCATGATTTAGGTCTTTGCCCAACATTTCTATAGGTTTCAAGTCAGGCCATTGTCTAGGCCATTTCAAATCATGAATTTTCTTCTTTTTAAACCATTCTGTTGATTATTTACTCTTGTCTTCCGGATCATTGTCTTTTTACAGTATCTAACTTCTATTAACATCTTGATACAATTTGGAATTCATTGTTCCCTCAACGATTACAAGCTGTCTGAGTCCTGCGGGAGGAAAGCAGCTCAAATCATGATGCCCCTTGCACTATGCCTCACAGTTCGGACTGGGTTTTAGTGTGGGTTGATGTGAGGTTTGGTGATAGGGATTTCTGCCAAAAAGTTCAATTTTTGTTTCAACTGTTCATGGAACATTTTCCCAGAGCATTGTTGAACACCCAGATGGTCTTTTGCTAACTTGAGTTGTGCAGCACTGTGTTCTGGAGAGCAGTAGTTTCGTCCGAGGTGTCCTCCCATTCTGGTCAGTGTTTTTTTCTGATAGTGGACAGAGGAACGGACACTTTAGTGAATTCCAGAGAGTTCTGCAAATCTTTTCAGTTACCCTTGTGCTTCTTTCAGCTCCTCGTGTCAGCCGATGCCCATATGGCCAAAAGTGCGGAGTGAGAGACACTGGAGCGGGTCGATAATTCACAGACTTTAATGCAAGCACTGTTAAAGGGGAAAGAAAACAATAAACGCTGGGCCAAACAGCGTCATTAACTAAAATTCGCTAATGGAAAACCAAACCTACACTGCGGCTGAAAAGAACAACTGAGAATAAAAAGAATATCTTTTGTCTTCAGAGTCAGTTGACTCGACAGTCCAATTTCTCAGGCAAGGAAGAATGCAAGCAGGCAGCGAAACTTTGCTGTGTCCAAGTCTCGACAAATACACTGACGGTACGTATACAGTTAAATACTATCACAATGAAATAACAATTAGCTGACACGTACATATTCACGAGCGCAATTGCTGTATCTACTGCGTTGATGAAACCGTGGTTGTGACAGGGGCCCCCTCTCTATGCGCAGCCCCAGAGGCGCCACAAACCTGTCTACTGGAAGTCTTGGATAAAGGACTTGTCCAAGATATCCTTTAGTGATGCTGGTAGATAAGTGCCATGGTGTGCAATGCCATTATCGGAGCCAAAGACCTCCATGTAGAGACAGAGCTTTTACAGAGGTAACTCGACCAAGTGACACCGTGAGACTGTTCATTATCAAAATGAGGACACTCCGATTGGAACTATTTGGGCATCTGCTTCAACAATAAAGCGAACGGAATCTCTGAGCCTCTCAAAATAAACTTAAACTTAAGTAGAAAGCACCAGGAGCCCGCATTACAAAGAGCAAGTCGCTCGAGAAAAACTCAAGGATCTCTAAAACCATTAATAACCGTTGTTAAGGAACACTTAACTAGTTCAGGTGCTCTAAACCCTCACATCCCAATGCTCTAATGTCCTGCACAGGTCTGAAGTCGCTACAGTACCCCCACCCGATAGCTGGCACCTGCTGGCCCTGGAAGTCCTGAAAACCCGAAATCCAGGGAAGACCCTAGAGACCTGGGGGAACTTGAGAAGGAGGCATGAGGAACTCGAGAGGCAGGGATTCTTGGGGATCCGGAGAGACTGGGAGACCTGGGAACCCCAGCAGACCGAGAGACCGAAGGATCTTGAGAGACTAAGAGACCCGGGAACGCCAACAGACTGATATAAAGAAACCTCGGGCCGAGGTTTCATTCAATAAGCTATGGAAACAATCGGGAAATTAAAAACCTTGGGAACATCGAGAAAAATCCTTGGGATACCTTGAAAACATGAAACGTGAAACCAAGGGAAGGAACCTTTTCAGATCTTTCAGTGTTTTATCTCTCGCAATTGCTCGAAAGGCAATTAAGGATGTACTATCAATTTTACAGATTAGGACAGCATAGACAGGTTTATTTCATCTCCAAGCTACTTGGTTCTCTCCAGATCTGTTGAAACTACTGCATGAAAGTTCAATTCTCCCAGTCTGTACCATGACTTTCACTAAGACGTTAAAAATATTCTTGATAGGATTACCTTACTTGTGCATTTGCACACTCCAGCCAGGGATCAGCTTTTGTAGTAACGCTCTTCCGGAATTTACACTATTGACTTGAATGATGAGTTGTTGAATCAATTTGCAAGCTTGACTGAAGCGCTCATTTGATCTGAAAACCTGAGTCACGGGTCCAAAAACCTGGGAACTTTGGTAATTGTGATTTGAAAAGCTTAGAATGGATACCGGGGGAAAAAAAACAATGTAGATAGGAGAAGCTCAGTATGTAGACATCTGGTCTCTCAGAATGTAGAGTCACGACATGCACTGAGAGTAAAGGCACCCTCTCCTCAAGCCTCCAATGTCAAAACGTCACTGTTCAAACTTCGCTGGGTCCATTACTTGCCAAGATTCTTCTGTTACGATGGAGACAGAAACAAGAGATGAAACATAGGAATTTCAACGGCAAATTGTTGCCTCAACGTATCATTCTGACCAATGAATCTCATGGCCAAATTTAACTGGCCTCTTTCTACTGGATCCATCTTGTGTGGTTGAGAGTTGCTGTCAGCCAATGTGGATATGGCCCAAGAAACACTGAAGCGGGTCGATAGTTCACGGACTTTAATGCGAACAGTGTTAAAGGGAAAGGAAAACAATAAACGCCGTTAACTAAAATTCTCAAATGGAAAAGCAAGCCTAAGCTGCGGGTGTAAGGAACAACTAAGAATAAAACGAATACCGCTTGTCTTCAGAATCAGTTGACTCTACAACTTGTCAGGCAATTTATCAGGCAAGGCAGAATGCAAGCAAGCAGCGGAGAGTTTCTGTGCACAAGTCTGGACAAATACTACGACGAAATGAATGGAGTTAAATACTATCACAATGAAATAATAATTAGCTGACAGGTGAATATTCACGAGCGCAATTGCCTAATACTGCGCTGCGAATCCGTGATTGTGCCACCTCCAGCATTGCATGTTGTGCTCTTTGAAGGATGCAGGCTTTATTGAATTTCTTCCATTTGCAGGCGAGTTCCCGTACTGTGGACTGCTGAACACTCACTCGGATACGATAGGGTCTTTTAAGAGACTTTTGGAAAGGTACATGGAGCTTAGAAAAATAGAGGGATATGGGTAAGCCTAGTAATTTCTAAGGTAGGGACATGTTTGGAACAACTTGTGGGCCGAAGGGCCTGTGTTGTGCTGTAGGCTTTCGACGTTTCAATGTTTTAAGTCTTTAGAAATGCTTTTGTAGCATTTTCGAGCTACATGCATCTCTACGATCTTTCTTCTCGGGCCCTCTGTAAGTTGTTTTAATCGTGCACATAAACAGACCTTACTTAAGAAGAGCAGATTCTGTCAGTAACCTGACATTGCATTTTTTTCTAGAGAGCACGGCACCTCTATAACCCACACCTCCAATCTCAACTCATTGACTGGAACACCCGCCTACAAATGGCTTTTGTGGAAGACGTTCGCCCAGTGATTCATACACTTTTCCAAAAAAAATACATGTATTAATGTATAATTCTTGCTCATAAATAAAGGAATAAGGATAATATTTTGAGTTATTTTTTTATTTATTTATTTAGTTGGGTCTCTTTATCTAGTTTTAGGATTTACGTTAAGATGTGATCAAATTTACATCACATTTATGCAGAAATAGGGAAAATTCGAGAGGGTTCACAAAATTTCTAGCACTACTGTATTACGAGATGGATATTGTGGATTGTCCTGTTTGTAATAACAGATCAATCGTAATATAATTTCTAGGATTCTAACTTTTAGAATTTATAGTAAGTTGTGGTTTCTTTTATCAGTTTGCAACTTCAAGCAAGACTTTGACGAATGAAGTTTACTAATGAATTCTGGCTGTGTAAGTAATCAGATTGAGTTAAACTACTGTAGGATCAAGAAATGTGTTGGATTGTTTGGCAAAGAGGTAAGTTCATTCTTATTTCTTATTTCTGTTTCTTATTTATTCATGACAGAATAGGGGCTATAGAGCCAGTATTCCGTTTTGGGTGTCAAATGTAGGATATCAAGGAGACCTCCCACTTCCCCGATGGTCACAACTGCACCAGCTCCTGAAAGACCGTGTGTGGAAATGGAGCTGTAGCTCGATGACCTTAGGGAAGGAGGAACAGTTATAGACAGGATTTACAGCAGGTAATCACCCCAAGGCTACAGGAGGCAGGAAAACGGGTGACTGCCAGGATTGGGAAGGGAGAACGCCAGATAGTGGACAGCGCCACTATGGGTGTCCCCCTCAACAATAAGCAATCAATTTCGAGTACTGCTGGGGGGCAATCTTCCTGCGGGAAGTCACAGCGACCATGGCTCTGGCACTGACTTTGACCCTGTGGCGCAGATGTCTAGAGAACCGAAGAGGATGGCAGCAGTAATATGGGACTCTATAGTCATGGGGACAGATAGGTGATAGTTTGGACGAGAAAAGTTTGTCACCCGGGTGCCAGCGTCTCCGATGTTTCAGAAAGCGTCCACAGCCAGAAGTCTAGTACATATTAGTACCAACGACGTAGGTAGAATACGGTAGGATTTCCCGGAAAAGAAGAATGCAGGGAGTTAGGAAGGAAACTGAGAAGCAGGACCTCAAGGGGTGGTAGTCTCGGGATTGCTGACTGTGCGACGCGACAGTGAAGATACGAACAGAATGAGGTAGAAAATTAATTCGTGCTGAAGAAATAGAGCAGAGGGTGGGGATGCAAATTTCTTTAGAAGTAGGATCTTTGCTGGTGCACGTGTGACCTGTACAAAAGGGATGGATTACATTTGAATCGGAGCGGGACAAATATTCTTGCGGAAGGTTTACTGGAGCTCTTCGGAGTGTTTTTAAAGTAATACGGCAGGTGGTGGGAACCAGTATGATGGAGCTGAGGATCAGGCAGTAGCTTGACAAGTGGATGACGGATGTAACATGAATGCTAGGAAGGACAAACCAATGACTGGATACAAATGCGACCAGAACAAAGGGTAAAATTGTACCTCAGAGGCAAAAACATGAAAGGGTGAAGAATGCAGGACTGCAGGTGCTATATTTAAATGTGCGTAGCATTCGGAGTAAGGTGGACAAACTCGTGACGCAATTACAGATTGATCGGTATTATGTTGTGGACATCACTGAGTGGCCGCTGAAAGTAGGTAATAGTTCAGAGCTTAACACTACATGATATACTTTGTATCGAAAGGACAGGCAGGAAAGCACAGGTGGGGGTGTGGCTCTGCCTGGAAGAGATGGAATCGCATAGTTAGAAAAAGGTGACACAGGGTCAGAGAATGTTGAATCATTTTCGGTGGAGTTACGAAACTGCAAGGTAAAAGAAACATCATGGAAGTCACATAAAGACCTCCAAATCGTAGCCAAGGAGTGTTTTTGAGATTAAAACGAGAGCTGGAAAAGGCACGTAATAAAGGTAATTACATAATTGTAATGGGGGGACTTCAATATGCAAAGGGATTGGAATGCCTAAGAGAAGGCGTCTTTGAGCAGTTTGTGCTTGAGCCTACTAAAGGAAAGGCTATCTTGGAGTGGATGTTGAGCAACAACCCAATTTGAGAGGGAGAAGCGTCAGTCACATGCATCAGTATCGCAATGAAATAAATGGAATTACATCGGCAGAAAGAGGAGCTTGCCTTGAGGATACTGACGGTGAAGACGGCAGAACAGGGATGGCTGAAGTTTCTGGGAATAGTTTACAAGACCGAGGTAGATATGTCTCACAGAGGAAGTTTCCAGATGGCAGGGCTTGGGATGGAGAGCGATAATAATTCAGTCGCAATGCAAGGGCGGACAGAATTAATGGGCCAAATGGCCTAGTTCTGTTCTTTCTGTTCTGATCATCTGGTTCTTATGTACTGAATTGCTCTCAAATGATTGATTAATGAGCAGGTCTGTTGGTGTGTTTAATAAAGTAATCACTGAGTGTATGTACACATTATATATATATATATATATATATATATTTACATAATATACGTTTTACAAATCTAATGTATAGATTAGATTTAAGTACTCTACTCATGTAGCGTCAGAGTAGTGTATTCAGTCTACTGAATTGCTCTCAGATGATTAACGAAGCGTATTTTGTATTAATGAACAGGTCTGTTGGTGTACTTAATAAAGTGGCCACTGAGTACGTAAAAAAGTATACATAATGCACATTTTGCAAATATAATGTATACATAGGATTTAAGTACTCAACTCATATCGCGTCAGATTGACGTGTTCGGTATGACAAGATCAGTAAAGAGTATAGCAATTGTTGAATATTGAATATTAAGGGTTAAAAGTGCACACAGGACGTTCCCAGTCCCCCACTCAACACAAATCGCATCGGAAAGCGAGAGAAATTGCAGCAATTTTCTAATTTGCTAAGTCACTCTCATGAGAATGTTTATTAGCTGTTATCGAGGAATTGTGACGTCAGTGATTATGTTTGTTTACTGACTGTATCTTTAGTTAATGTCATTCATCATGATTGAATTGTAAACAACATGTGCTTATTTAACTGTCTTTCGCGGTTGAACGTCAAGTATATTAAGGACTCCTTCAGAAATCGGCACCAGCGCGATTGGTGTACAGAACCGGTCTCGCAGAACTTCACGGAACATCCACGCGCCTCCCAGAGGCTTGGTGTACGCAATTTACTACACGGCTCTTGCTGTGATCGCGGTTCCAGGTAAAGCATTTTTTGTTGATTAAACAACGGTGGTCTTGTATCTCATATCTTATACTCTTATGGTGATTATTCATTGCATTTCTGCACAGTGATTGGTTGAGCAGATATTTGAATCAAACATCCAGTCTACTGGTGTATCTGATAAAGTGGCCACTGAGTTTTTACGGATTATATGCACAAAACGAATACATAATAAACATTATATATATATACCGTACTGTGCCAAAGTCTTCGGCACATAGTCTATGGTGTCCCAGAATTTTGCAATTCACTGTTTATAACGTATAAGTATGTCTATGGCTTCAGTCGATCAGAAATGACCATGGATATTGTGTCCGAGCTGTCCAGATACACATGCCTGGGCGATACGATTTGTGGAGCAAGCTTGTAGCACGTTCACTCTCTTCACACATCTGATCACCCCAAACGAACTATAGAACTCAATGTATGCCTGTTTTATTGACCCCAACTCCGGATGTTACGCTCGGAGTTTACCACCGAAGCCTGCCCCATGGGTGAGTATAGCCGCAAGGCAAAGGAGGTGTGAGAGCAGAGTTTCCCTTCTCCGAGGTGAGTTGCCATCCACGACTGACGAGCCCCATCTGTCCGAAAGGGCAGGTTTTATTGAGCCGGTAACCGCCTTTGCCACTTCTCCAGTCAGTGGGTACGGTTCCACCGGGCTTTGTAGATGAATGCCAGAAGCTAAACGTGGTTGTGAGAGGTCATTCGAGGCGCACGCCGCTGGGAGCATTTAATAGATAGTGGGAGCTCCCCCAGCTATAACAACCTTAAGGAAGTTTGAGTATAAATATGACGTACATTAAGTCATATAAATTCATACTGTTCTGTTCGACATGGTAAGGTTGTTAAGTAGACAAAATAATGCAAACGGGATAGGGAATAATAAGTGTGATCTGACGATATAAGTTTTACGCAGTTAACTGGACGATTTCTTGACACACTTAACGTGCATTATATGTTTGGCAGTTGATAAAGTAACTAAATTACATTTTAAAATATTGCAAACATGCTGCAGTATCTGTAACAATTGTCAATGTTCACGGTCTTTACCACGCTATATTAATGATTGATCCAGTTTTTACCTCTTTATACATTGCTAGCGCCCTGTTTAGGACCGTCGTCGACATTGTTCAAAGTCGGTTAACTGGCGGGCTAATATTCTCTGCATTACGTAGGCACAAAAAATGAGCAATTCTCTGAGTATAACCCATGGTTCTTGTAGCTTATGTGGCCTTCGTGTCAGCTTGACCGATCCAGCGATTCTCTTCTGTCCTCTCTTATTAACAAGGCGTTTAATGACACTTGAAATATTTCTGTCAGAGCCCCTGCTATTTCTACACTCACTTCCCTCAAGGTCCTAGGGAATATCCTGTTAGTAACCGGTGACTTATCCACTTTTATATTCTTTAAAAGCGCCAGTACTTCCTCTTCTTCAATGATCATAGTTTCCATTACTACCCTTCTTGTTTCCCTTACCAAAACATATATGATGTCCGAAACAGCTAATCATACTTCAAGAGTGGCCTGAGTAGAGTTTTCTAAAGCCTCAGCATTATCTCCTTCCTTTTATTTTATATCCCCATTGAAATAAATGCGTTCGCTTTCATTACCACAGATTCATCATGTGAACTAACCTTTTGGAGTCTTCCACGAGGACCCCTATGTCCAACTACACGTCTGATGTTTGAAACTTCTCCCATTTAGTTAACGGTCCCCACTATTGCTCCTTTTACAAAAATGTGTTATTTGCATTTTCCAACACTGTATTCTTTCTTTGCAAAGTAGAGGTTCCAAAACTAAAACCCTGCAGAACACCACTAGTCATTGGCACCCAACCATAATAGGCCCATTTTTTGCCACTCGCTGCCTACTGCCTATCGCCCATTCCTCTATACATGCAAGTATCTCCACTGTATCGCCATGGGATTTTAACTTGTCAAGCTGCCTCAAGTGTAGCATTATATCAAATGCCTTCTGAATCTCCAAGTAAATGACAACGACTGTCCCTCCTTTGTCCACCCTGCTTGTTACTTCCTCGGAGAACTATAACAGATTTCTCAGACAAGATTTTCCTTCACAGAAACATGATGACTTTAGATTTCTTTGTCATTAGTCTCCAAGTTCATCAGAACATCATCCTTGATAATAGACTCCTACACTTTCCCAACCACTGTGGTTATGATAATTGGCCAATACTTCCCATTTGTCTGCCTTTTTCCCTTGTACAATAATTGGGTGATAATTTCAATCTTCCAGTCCTCCGGGACCATGACATAATCATGTGATTCTTCAAAGGTCATGACTGGAACATCAGTTAACACTTCAGCAAAATCTATCAGAACTCTATGATGTAGTCCATCTGGCACAGATGACATCCACGTTAAAACTTTATCGTTTGACTAGCACCTTTTCCTTTATAATAGGAATCGCACGCACGCCTGCCGCCTGACACTCACAGACCTCTGGCTCCCTGGTGGTGTCTTACTCAGTGAAGAATGATACAAAGTAGTTGTTGTTCATCTTCCATTTCTTCCCCCCCCCCATTACTACATCACTGCCTCATTTTCCAATGGTCCGATATAATCTCTCACCTCTCTTGTACTCTTATATAACTGTAAAAGTATAACTGAAAAAAAACTTTAAGTATCCTGATTTATATTATCGTCCAGGTTGCCCTCATATTTCATCTTTTTTCCTCCTTATAGCTTGGTTATATTTTGTTGGATTTTAAAAGCTTCACAATCAGCCAACTTCTCATTCATTTTCGCTGCCTTATGTGCCCTTTCATTGGCTTTTTGCGATCGCCAACTTCCCTTGATGCCTCATTCCACCATTTGAGAACTTCTTCTTCTGTGGGCATATCGAACCTGCAGCTTGTAAGCTATTCCCAGAAACATCAGCCATCTCTGCACTGCCGTCAACACTACCAATATCCCTCTCCAATCCAAAGAGAGCAAGCTCCTGTCTCATGCTTCTGCAATTCCCTTTATCCATTTGCGATACTGATACATGTGACTAATGCTTCTCCCTCCAAAATTCAACCCTATGAATTCAATCCTATTTAAATCAGTGACTGCTTGGAGTTCTGTCACGTTAAACTCCCTAATAATATTTGGGATATGACACAACACCCATTAGTTATTCCCCAAACAGCCTGAGGCACAAGCTGCTCTCACAATCCATCCCGTTGGCATTCAGCAAACTGTCTCTCTTGCGTTCCGACAGCAACCTGATTTTACTATCCCTTTTGATATTGATGTCCACCATTATAATTGTGTGATTACCCTTAATACATGCCTTTTCCAGCTCCCTTTGCAATCTCAACCCAACATCCTGGCTATTATTTGGAGACATATTTATGATTCCCATAATGGTATTTTACGCTTGTAGTTTCTTAGTTCCACCCACAGAAATTCAAAATTTTCTGAGCCTGTGTCACGTCTTTCTAGAGATCCTTTATCAACAGAGCCTCACCTCAGCCTATGTCTTCCTGCCTGTCCTGTCGAAGCAAGGTATATTCTTTGATGTTACCAAACTATCGTCTTCTTTCAGCCACAGCTCCCTAATGCCCACAACATCACAGCAACTAATCTCTAATTGCGCCATGTGTTTTCACTTCTTATCGCGATTGCACACTAAAATACCATACCTACAGTCTTGCATTCTTCACTATTTTTGTATTTTGCCTCTGTGCAACAATTTAACTCCCTGCTCTGGAACTTGTACCCAATCATTCGCTTGGCCTTCCTTACCTTGACGTTATATTCATCAGCTGCTTGTCAAACTGCTGGTCCATCCTCAGCTCTACCATACTTGTTCCCATCCCACTGACGTATTAGTTTAAACCACTTCCAACAGCTCTAGTAAAACTACTCTCAAGAATATTGGTCCCGCACGGATTTATGTGCAACCCCTCCCTTTTTACAGGTCACATCGCAACAGAGATGGTCCAAATTATCGATAAATCTAACTCCCTGAGCCCTGCTACAATTCTTTAGCCAGGTTTAATTTCAAAGGAGGTGCAAGGGGCAAGGTTTTTACACAGAGAATTGTCGGTATCTGTATACCTTATAGAATTTGAAGAGACATTCAGATAGTCACATGAGTGCGAGGAAAATGAAAAGATACGGATATCGTGTAGATAGAAGAGATTAGCTCAGTTAGCTATTTTGACACTTAATTGAAACCGCAGAACATGTTGGCCCAAAAGGATATTTGCTGAACTGTACTGTTCTGTGATCTATGCACTGAGATTCTCAAATCTCTCTTACTGGCGCCAACCATCATTCCACGGTCAAAGTTACTGAGATCTCATTTCTTCCCCATTCCGATATTTGGTCTGATCAACAACTGAACCACTTGACCATCTCTGCATCCTTTTATTAATTGAGCTGTTTCCATCTGATTGGCTGATTACATGTTTGCATTAACGAGTAGGTGTACATATGTACCTAATAAAGTGACCATTCAGTATAGAACATCATACAGAGCAACAATAAATAACAAAAATAACAGCCAGAATCTTCAGGCTCCACTTAATTTATTTATTAAAAATTGCTATACTATCATTACACCAGTGGGCGCCATGACGAATTCCCTCTGACCACAGCTTAAGTCGACACAGCGATAAACTTACTGGACAGTGTCTTAGAGGCTGGACGCCACTGTAGCATAGCCGTTAGGTGACGCTATTACAACCCAGACGTTGGGATTCGAAGTTCATTTCCCGGCGCCGTTGTCTTTGTTTGTTTCCCCTGACAAGATTTGAGGTTACCCCTGTTACTCTGGGATTCTCCCACAGTTCAAAGACGTACCGGGTAGATTAATAGGACAGTGTGAAATGCCCCGTGATCAGCTGAGACTTAAATCGCGGTTGTCCAGAGTTGCCGGGGCGGAGAGCTCGAAAGATTTGAAAAACATCCTTCACGCTGTTCGAGGAAATAAATGAATGAATACATGCATACATAAACGAAAAGATCGTTCCATAGATAAACAAATAGGTAAATAAAGTTAGATCGGAGATAGCTAGATCGATAGATAGAGAGATAGAGAATAAGTAAATATAGAGATATAGAATTTCAAACGAAATGACCATTACTGATAGGATGCCAATTTTAATGGTTTTTAAGTTTGCCTTATCATCAGCTTTTGGAAGAAGGACCACCCGCTTTTTTTTTTCATCCAAGTAGTTATTTACCAATTTTACCTATTTTAAGTTGGATACAGAGTGTTCCACAACAGATAGTGTCCTATATCTATAATAAATTAAACTCCCAGAAATATATGCCCTCATAAGGAATGAAAACCTGTAATAGGGTTTGTGAAATCTGAATTGTGAAAAGACTTGGACTGGGATGCGATTTGGGATAATGCTGCTACTTCGAAAAACCCAATGGAGCATATCTAACACCGAGAATTAGACATCAAATGAGATTGTTTCCTGACCCATCTTGCTCATTTTGCCCCCACAGGACTGTTGTCCCTTTTATTCTTGTTGCCCAGGAATGTCCAGGGGTTTTTGGTTTGTGAGGGAAAGTTAACTTACAGAACGGGATACAACTACCAATGGACACGTTGTCCGTCTTCTAAATGATGAGTCTCACCTTTCCCTTACGGAAAAAAAAACACACGGGAAGTCTAGTTGGCAGGCCTGGCTGCAGATAAGAAGATTGTAGTCCAGCGAAGAAAACCTCCTCGTGATATTTTAAGTATTCACTGGCTTCGGAGCTTTTGCGACATTTCTTACCTTTAGCTATCATCAGCAAGAGCAAATGATGCACGACCAAACACAATCTTTTTTTTTGTAATTTATTTTTATTGAAGTTCATCAAACAAACATTTCCATAAGATGTATTTCAGACATTGTACAGATATATCATATAATCATATATATCACAAAATCTCCACAAAGTATTTATCTGGGGTAAACACTTATAGAAAAGAGTGGCAATAAAAAACAAGCAAAAGGAAAGAACTATGTACAAGTAGGGAGTAATTTTTTTTTACAACAGATTCATTTATTTGTGAGAATAAAATCAGGCCTATGAGGCATTATGTAGTTAAACCATTTTCCCAGTATGAATCAGATTGTTCCAGATTATGATTAACAGATGCTGTTATCTTCTCCATTTTGTAAATGTCCATTGTAATTTCCATCCATGTATTTAAAGTTGGGCTCTCCTGTGATAACCATTTCCTAGTAAGAGTCTTTTTACCAGCCACCAACAGAATTTTCATTAAATGTTCATATCCTTTCAACCATTCTTGAGGTATATATCCAAAATATATGGTCTTACTCTCCAAGGGTATTTCATATTTAAAGATGTAGGGTATTGTGTATCCCCCTCCAATAGTTTTTGATAGCAGGGCAGTCCCAAAAAATATGATAATGATTTGCATTTTGATTTCCACAACTTCTCCAGCAAACAGGAAGGTTACCATCATAATAGGATTTCTGAGAGGGTGTAATAAAATATCTTATCAAGTTTTTCCATCCAAACTCCCTCCATTTCTGTGAACTGGTACACTTCCATTGATATCTCCATACTGTTGTCCACTCTTCCTCAGATATAATTATCCCTCCTTCCTTCTCCCATTTTGTTTTAATGTATGAAGTCGAATGTGTTTTAAGATTTGACAACACCTTATACATGCTTGAAATGATTCTACTACCATTTTCTGAATTATATGCTTTTCTAAAGAGCTCTATAAAGCATGTATTTGCCTTGGTTACATTTTAAGCGTCTTATTAACATACCGTTGCATCTGTGAATACCGATAAAAATCTTGTTTTTCTAATAAGTGCTTCTCTTTAAGCATTTCAAAACTGAACAGTGTTCCTTCTTTCATTATGTTACAAAGAACTGTTATTCCTTTAGCTGACCAGTCCTTAAATCTAGCATCCAATTTATTTGGTGTAAAATCAGTGTCATATGCACACCATTTAAGAATTGCAATATCTCCCTCTAGATTATATTCTTTTATAGTAGTTTTCCACATTTTAAGAGTCAATTTCACCCATGGGTTATCGATAGTACTTATGTACCTCTGCAGGTTGTTAACAGCCAAAATTGCTTGTATGGGGATGGAAGTACCCGTTCCTCAATGTTTTTACTTTGAGCGTCATATGATGGGTTGCACCAACATATCACAGCTCTCAACTGTACTGCAAAATAATAACCTCTAAGAGAAGGCAAGCCCCATCCCCCATTTTCCTTTGCTAATTGCAAAGTTTTGAAACGAACTCTAGGCCTTTTACCCTGCCAAATATACCTTGATAGCATCTTGTTCCATTCATTGAATTGATTTTGATTAATCTCTATTGGTAGGGTCTGAAAGAGATATAACAGTCTGGGCAGTATATTCATTTTAATAGAATCAATCCCTGAACTGAGACTGAAAAAAGGAATCAGGCTCCATCTTGCCACATCTTCCTTAATTTTTATATATATATGAAGGTTGATCATTACACTCCGATAATTTTGCCAAATCTTTTGGCATGATGATGCCCAAATATTTGAAAGACCCTGTGTGCCATGCCCGGGGGTATCGACTTTCAATTTTTCTTGGTGGGTAAAAGTAATATGAAAGGAATTGGGTTTTATCTATGTTGATCTTGTATCCTGATAATTGATCATATTGTTCAAAGGATTGCATCAATTTAGGTAAAGAGTATGTTAGTTGCCCTAGACATATCAAAATGTCATCCGCATCACCAGACAATTTATGTTCTGTCCCTTTAATAGTAATTCCCCTGATATCTTCATTTTGTCTGATGTATTGAGCTAATGGTTTCAGATATAACTCGAAGAGTAGTGGTGACCATGCACAACCCTGTCTCGTGCCCCTTTCTAGGGTAAGACTATTTGATAAATGTCCATTGATTTTAACCCTAGCAGTAGGATTGTCATATAGTGTCTGCATAGTTTTAATAATTGTGTCTTGGAAACCAAATCTATGTAAAAGAAAATTCCAATTAACCGAATCTAATGCTTTTCCAGCGTCCACGCTTATCACTATTGCTTCGATTTTTTTTGTATATGATCCATAATGTGAAGTGTCCGTATATTGTCTTGAGTCTGGCGTTATCGTATAAAACCTGTCTGATCATTACGTATCAGTATGGGTAGAAACTCCTCTAATCTTTTGGCCATGATGGAGGTAAGTAACGTATAATCTACATTAAGAACGGATATTGGTCTAAATGACCCGCAATCCATTTTATCCTTGCCCTCTTTCGGTATAACTGAGATTATCGATTCCTTCAAACTGGGTGGCATTTGTGCCTTTTTTAGAGCCCAGTTTAGTGTGGGGAGTAAAACAGGAATTAACTCATTTTATATTCTTTGCACCACTCTGCCGTATACCCATCTGATCCTGGTGACTTGCTTAATTTAAGCCTACTAATTGCAGCTTTTAATTCAACTTCAGTTATGTCAGCAGTCATCCTTCTATTTTGTTCTTCGCTTAAAGTGGGTAACTCTAGAGAATTCGAGAAGTTGTCAATTTGGGTTATGCTTCCCCCTGGAACTTTGGAATATAGCATTTTGTGAAACACTTCAAAAGCTTCTTGAATTTCACTTAGCTTATTTTTTATCATTTTCGTTCTTGGGTCCCTAATTCTATGAATTGTGTTTACTGCTATCTTTTTTTTTTAGTTTCCACGCCAGTATTTTCATAGATTTCGATCCACTTTCATAAGTTTCAGAAACATTAAGTTTTTCCTAATTTCTTGCGTTGCCAAATTATTTATTTCATTCCTAATTCCTTTAATTTTCCCTAATGTATCCTGTGCCAAATTCAATTTGTGTTTTTTCTCTAGTTCCTTCTGCCTATTTTGTAATTCTTCTAATGTTTTATTTCTTTTTTTTTCTTATATGAAGATATCGCTATAATTTTCCCTGTTAAGACCGCCTTCAGAGTATCCCATAAAATGGGAGGTGAAACCTCTCCATTATCATTAAATTCTAAGTAGAGAGCACATTGACAAATACACTAGTGTGCAGAAGTATCAAGCATCCGAGCAGCATATATGTGCCAAACACGTTTGCAGAGGACTGTGCGTTAAATTATTGCAGGAAAGAGTTGCCTGTTTGTGCGTTGCTTATATCAACTACTCTCTGGGTCTATGCTTAGCTTGTGTAGAGGCTCTGAGACTTTTCCCCAGTTTGGAATTGTCGAACTAGAGTATTAGATCTGAGTTTTAAAGGAGGTGTCTTTATGAAGAAAAGCCTGCTGACATTTAATAACCTTCTCAATATGCATGTCCAAACTGGAATCATGCAAAAGGCCCCATGATCGTTGTGAAATTGCATTTTGTGCGCTGTTTTATTATTCTGCGATCGAAAACACTTGTGTGAGATATTTTATTGGTGTCGAACAGGAACCGATAGATCAGGAATACAAGATTTCTTTAGACGGTGGCAAGTTTGAGCCAACCACACAAAATGCAGAAACACAGTAGGTCAAGAAGCCTCTATGGAAGGGAATAAATTTTTGACATAACAGGCCGAGGCCTTTCATCGGGACTGGGAAAAAAAGGGCGAAGACTCCAGAATAATAAGGCGGGGCAGGGAAAGGAGAGAAACTCGAAAGTGATCCGTCAACTCAGGTGAGGGTGAAGGTGAGTGAATGGGGGAGGGCGATGAAATAAGAAGCTGAGAGGCGACAGGTACAAAGTTAGAAGGCAGCGAAAGAAGGAATCTGATAGGAGAAGGGAGTACACCATGGGAAAATGTCAAGGAGAAAGGGCACCAGAGGGAAGTGATAGGAATTTGAGGAAACGAGAAGTGTTAAGAGCAGATTATATAGAGAAATGGGGGAAGAGAAGGGGAGGGAAAGAGGTTATCGGAAGTTCGAGAAATCCTTGTATACACCTTCAGGCTGGAAGCTATCCATGCAGAATATGAGGCAATCGTTCTCCATCTTCAGAATGGGCACATCGTGGCAGTAGAGGGGGTCATTAATCGAAATTTTGGAAAGGGAATGGGGACAGGGCTTAAAATCTTTGGCCAGCGGGAAATCCTGTTTGTACCAGATTGAGTGAAGGGCATCCCACTCTACGTCGGAGCCTTGGATACAGCAGATGACCCTGACAGACTCACCGGTGAAGTGTTAAAAACAACTGGAAGGACGGTTTCTGGACTTGAATGGTGATAAGGGAGGATGTGAATGGGCAGGTGTGGCATTTCGTTCTCTCGTAGAAATAACTGCTCGAAGGGAGATCGGAGGGGAGTGACAAATGGACAAGTAAATCACGGAGGGAGCAAACTCTGCGGAAAGTGGAGAGAGGGAATAGTGGGAGGACATTGATGCCTAATTTTTAAACAATATGTAAAAACAGACTCTTCAGTCATTATTTTCGCTAAATAATGACGGACTAAATTGCAATTAAAATTCCGCATAAAGTATGGAGTAAATTTATATTTTGTTCAAACGGAGGGGTTTGCACATTTGATGCATATTTTTTTTCTTTTCTCAGGAACCTGCGACTTTTGAGACTTAGCCATAGAATATCAAATGTTCCGAATACATTTTATCAGCACCTTCAACTCTTTCCGGAATTTGTTTTGAGTCACTGCGTAGATAAACGTGTTTGTGCAGCAACTCAACATCTGAAGCATGTTGGCAATTTCCCTTAGGATGAATCTGGGATCGTTGTAGCCATTAATTGTATAACCAACTTGAAATCGTTGAACGAAGAAGTGGATAACATACGGAATCCAGAGAAGGATGAAACATCCCGAGATTGCAAATAACAAGAGAATGGACTTTCTACGGTTTTCGATCTCCGCGTCGATCTGCTTCTCTCCCGTGGCGCAACTACGGAGTCTCTTACGGGCCCGACTGGCTACTAGAATGTGTCTGACAGTCAGAGCGTTGAACGAGAGAATAAGCAGGAACGGGAGCAAAGGAGTCAGAATGCGATCGGTCCAATCAAATATTGTCCAGAGGATAAAAGAATAACGAACGTCCTTCTGTTTGCAATACCAGGGTACGTTGTCAATGACGTACATTGGTTCGTGCAAAAAGTACCAGGGAATGTTAATCACGCAGCCCAAAGTGCAGACGATAGAGACGACAATTCCAGCGGTTCGGTGGGTGCAATAATTTGCTTTGAGTTTCTGCCAGCAGATGGCGACATATCGGTCAAAGGTGAACGTCACCGTTAACCAAACCGAACTGTCCGTGGCGGCGTTAATTAACGCAATGCTTAAACTGCACACGGGTGTGATGGATAGGAAACTACCGGGAAAGTAAATAGCGGGAATGCGGTTTAATATCACGGCGGTGATAATTACCAGAAGATCCGTCGCCGCCATGGACATGAGGTACCTGCTGATACATCTGGACAGACCGCAGTTTCCTCGGGACAGGATCACAATGGCCACTATATTAACTGTGGGGAAAAGAATTGGAGATTGATGAAAGAACATACCCACAGTGGAAGTGGGTTGATTAATTAATGCACGGCTATTAAATATATACTCCGAGTCCACTTTATTAAGTACAACTGCACAAGTACACGCCTGAGCAGCTAATCCCGTGCAAACAACTCAATGCATTAAAACATGTAGACATGGCAAGTGGCGGTGTTTACAACATGAGGACAAGGGAACCCTCGGATACTGGTAGAGATTATCGCATTTTAAAAAATGGGCATCGCTAGTCAGGAGGTTCAACTCTTGATCAGACCAAATATCAGAATAGGGAAGCCACGCCATCTGAAGGATCATGATAGTGGAGTAATTGTTGGTGCCACGCGGGGTGGTTTGAGTATCTCAGAAACTGACGTTCTTCAAGAATTTTCACACACAATAGCCTCCAGAAGAACAAAAATTATATCCAGTGGGCATCAGATCTGCAGACGAAACTCCTTGGTACTGAAAGGGTACAGGTGAGAATGGATGGACCGGCTCAAGCTGACAGGACGGCGACAGAAACTCAAATAACCATTGGTTAAACCCGAAATCTAAGACGAATGTAAATTTTCTATTCCTACTTAATATAGATAATATGATCTCCAGATATAACACACTTCAGAAAATGTCAGTAATAGTCCTAAATAAGGCGAAATCAGCGCGTAAAGAGTTGAAAATTAGATCAAACATTAATACAGTGGTAAAGACCTGCGGCGTGTTGTCAACATTTAAATTGCTCTATTATTTGCCAAATAGCTGCTGCATGTTTAGTGTGTCAAGATAAATGCCTAAAGCTAATGCAGTCATATTACCCTCTATACATTGTTACGCCGTTCCTATCGATCTTGTCATGACGAACATAATGGTATGAATTCATATGACTTGATGTATAACTCATGTCTATAGATTATAAACAGCTCGGTCTAAAAGTCAGCAATATATAAAGATATATATATATATATATATATATATATATATATATATATATATATATATAGTTAGCGTACGTTTATAGCTCTATTTCGTAGATACAGTACTCTGCAAAAAAATTTAGGCACCCTAGACTATGTGCCGAAGACTTTTTCACGGTACTGTATATGTAATGAATATTATATGTACTCATTTAAAACATATAATGTACGAAAGCACTGAGTGGCCACTTTATTAGGTATAGCTGTAGACTTGCTCTTTGATACAAATATCTGCTCAGCCAATCACGTGGCAGTGATTCAATTCATAAAGGTCACAAGAGCTTGAAGCGTAAGACTCAAAATGTTAAAATAGTAAGAAATGTTTTACCTGGAACCGCGATCACTGCAAGAGCCGTGTAGTAAATTGCGTACACCAGGCCTCTAGGAGGGGCGTGCATTTTCCGTGACCAGTTCCGCGCATCAATCGCTCTATTGTCGATTTCGGAAGGAGTCCTGAATATACTTGACGCTCAACCGCGGAAGTCAGTTAAATAGCTCATGCTGTTTACAATTCAATCATGGGGAATGACATTAATTTAAAATACAGTCAGGGAACAAACATAATGACTGACGTCACAATTACCATTGTTAACAGCTAACGAACGAATAGATTTGGTAACAACCCCGTTGAAATGACCTCGTGAATTCGAAAATCCCTGCTGTTCTTCTCGCGTTACTATGAGGCTGTGTTGGGTGGGGGAAGGAGAGGTGGATGGGGGAACGTGGTGTATGCATACTTAATTCTTAATCTGCAATATTCAAAAATTGCTATTCACTTCCCGACCTTGTCATGCCGAAGACACCAATATGATGTGTAATATGAATTGATTATACAAACGATATTTGTATATTAAATATATATTATATATGTTATGTGTGTATATATACACATATATGTAAATATATAGTATACATACAGACAGTGGCGGCTTTATTAGGTACACCTACAGACCTACTCGCTATTACAAATACCCGATAAGCCAAGCATGTGACATATGACCAGATGTCAGAGAAACAGAATTAGGCCATTCAGCCCATTTAAATTGTTCTGCCTTTCAATCGTGACTGATTTATCATCGCTCACCACCCCGTTCTCCTGACTTCCTCTCGAAACCGTTCACGCCCATGGAAGTCAGGAACATATCACTCCACTTAAAATGCACCTTGTGACTTGTTCTCCACAGCCGTCTGAGGCAATTAATTCCACAGAGATATTCTCTGCATCTCTGCCCAAAATGGACAAAATGCAATTCTCATGTTGTGCCCGCTGGTCCTGGACTCCACAACTGTGGGTAATATCCTCTCCATTTCAACTCAATGTAGGCCTTTCAATATTCGATAGGTTTCAGTCAGATCATTCTCCGGCACCATTCTTCAAACTTCCAGAGGATATAGGCCCAGAGCCATCAGGCTCTATTCATACTTCAATCGTTTATTGCCACAGACCGCTGTGGAACCAAGTCATTAAAGCAGAGGTTGATCGGTTTTTGATCAATTAGTGTGTCAAAGATTATGGGCAGAAGGCAGCAGAATGGAGTTGGGATAACAAATCGGCTATGAATGGATGGCGACAGACGATGGGCTGAATAGCCTCGGGATCCGCATCTTTATGTTCTTATGACGTTCAGCCATTCGGCAGAAACGGGGGAGGCAAAAATCTGCCTGCACACAGACTAAATTAATGCCGACTTCAGAAATCTGAGGCACATGTGTAAGGGCACAGGGACAACTCAGTGCCAGTTTAATAATGCCGAATCAGCAGTTGGTGCAGTCAATAAGAGTTAATGAACTCAAACATATCAGGGGAGATACACAACGGGTGAATGTTAACGCTGTCTTGAATTTGGTCAGGTGTAAAAATGGCGCATATTCAGAGGCGTATGACACACGTGTAAGTAAACGGGGAAACCTCAGGTACACCACCCAGGCAAAGTGCAAAGTTCACAGTTGCTTTATATTCAAAGTACCTACAGACAACCTGGAGATTCATTTACATGCGAAAGTCCAAATTAAATGCAATGAAAAACAATTTTACCAAGGCAAAACTGCACAGTAACAAGGACTGAAAAAGAACCATCGTGCAAATACTAAATAGATAAGCAAATACGTAGGTAAAAGAATTAAAGAAATAAGTAATTAGATAGATAGATAGATAGATAGATAGATAGGATTCAGCATGTTCCTGGCATGATAGCCATAATTGTAAACCACGTATTTTTGTACCAGAATGAAGACTCATTCAAATTCGATTGCAACATTCAAATCAAA
The DNA here is from genome assembly GCF_048418815.1 of Hemitrygon akajei. Taxonomy (NCBI): domain Eukaryota; kingdom Metazoa; phylum Chordata; class Chondrichthyes; order Myliobatiformes; family Dasyatidae; genus Hemitrygon; species Hemitrygon akajei. Next base: position 25,748,878 of record NC_133147.1, read on the forward strand.
GTTAAAAGTAGATATTGTTATTAGCGCATTTATACGTCAGCCTGGGATTCAGTTTCCTGCTGCCATGTTCAGCAAAGCTATAGAGTAGTAACTATAACAAGATCAATGGAAATCATCCAGTGTGTAGATGACAACAAACTCAAAACACAAATACAACGAGAGCAGGAAATAACAAGATAAAGAATCCTTTAAAATACTTCCTCCTCTTCCGAATTGCTTTCAAAAATTCCAGCCATTCCTACTCTGACATCATCCGTTGTTTTCTTATCAATTCTGGCCAACTGCTCCTGCATGGCTATGAAATTCCCTTTACTTCTGTAATATTGATACATCTTTCTTTAGCTTCTCCCTTGCAGATTTCAAAGTGAATTCGTTCATTTACCTTGAGCAGTCTAATCAATTCAGGTTAATTGCACAACGCCCAACTCAGAATACCTGATCCCCTAATAGCCTGAATCACGACCTGCTCTGGAAAGCTATCTCGTGGGCATTGAAGAAATTTTCCCTTCGGAAAATAGCACCAAATTGATTTTCTCAACCTGTATCTATATTGACGTCCCCCACGACTATTATGTCATCGCCCTTTTGCCATTTATTTACTAGCTCCTCTTGTAATTTGTAGACAGCATTATTACTCCTTTTTGGGGTCTGTATGCAATTCAGATCAGGGTGTTTTCAACCTTGCATTTCCTTGGCTATATTCACAGAGGCTCTACTTCTTCTGGCCCTATGTCACCTCGTCCTAATGATTTGATTTCATTTTTAATAACAGAGCAACCCCGTCCCCTCTGCCTTCCCGCCTGTCCATTCGGTACAATGTGTATCCTTGGGCATTAAGCTCCCAGTATCTTCCCTTAAGCCATTATTCAGTGATGCCTACAACATCATGCATGTGCTAAAGTACTGTGTTCAGCGCTCATCCAGCTTATTGTTTATACACCGTATAATCAAATATAACACCTTTAGTCCTCTATTCGCCTGTTTCGATTTTGTCCGCCTTTCCATTGCAACTCATCATGTTGAATGCAACTTTGTCCTGTCATCAGCCTCACCTGATTATACATTGCCTCTGTATGTAACCGAGCTACCTCATCGTCAGTATGACCACTCTGGTTCCCACCCTCCTGCCAAATTAGTTTAACCCCACCCGAACAGCTCTTGCCAACCTACCCGAAAGGATAAGTTACTCTCTCTGGTTCAGGGTTGAATCTTTCTGCGCCTATATTCTTTCTTCCATAATGCATGAACGTGTACTTCACCGAACTATTATGTCGTCATTACTGCTTTCACATTCATTCATTCATTCATTCATTCATTAGAAGTCCAGTTGCGTGACAGTGCTGGAAGTACGTTAAAGTTCAATATAAATTTATTATCAAAATACATATATGTCATCATATAAAACATGTATTCATTGTCTTGGAGCGAGGATTCAAGAAAAATACAAAGGAACATTACAGAATCAAGCGAACCCATCCCCCACAACAAGAGAGACAAACAGCCAATGTGCAAAGGCAACAAACTGTGCAAATACGAAAAGGAAAATAAGGTAATAATATTAAATAAATAAGAGATAAATATCGAGAATATGAGATGAGGATTCCGAGACAATGTCTGTAGGTTCTGGGAACAATTCAGTGGTGGGTTGGGTGAAGTTGAGTGACGCCAATATCCCACTGATCGTCCACACTGCCAGTAATCCGTCAGTAACCTTGTCGGATCGACATAATGAAATGAATTACTTCACAACTTTACTGGATTGAGCTCCATGAGCAACATCTCCGCCCAGCTCAGCATTATGTCTAGATGTGATTAAAGTGCCCAAAACGTCAGTCCCCCTTGGATAAAGGAGTAGCAGCAAGGGAAAAAGTGTTAATACCGCAGCTGGCTTCAAATTTTTAAGTATTACTCTGATTCTCTGCATTACATCCTGGTCTGATTATTTTGCTGCGCCGGCCCGTCTATACCAAACCACTGTGTATCACTCGCAGGGCTAGACAAACATTTGGATCATTGTCTCTGTTTGCAAAGGGCGAGTTTGTCATTAGAATTATGGTCTTCCTTTGGGATATGGCAGCATCTTCGGAGACATACCCTCCGAGGTCGAACATATCGGTAAATTGACTCCAAATTGCCGAGTTAGACAAATGGAAAGTCCAACCCACACACACACACACACACACACACACACACACACACACACACACACACACACACACACACACACACACACACGGTGGATTGGATAGTGGACTACTTGACAGATAGGCCTCAGTATGTGCGGTTGGGAGACTGTAGGTCTGACACGGTGGTCAGCAGCACAGGGGCGCCGCAGGGAACCGTACTCTCTCCGGTCCTGTTCACCCTGTACACATCAGACTTCCAATATAACTCGGAGTCCTGCCATGTGCAGAAGTTCGCTGATGACACGGCCATAGTGGGGTGTGTCAGGAATGGACAGGAGGAGGAGTATAGGAAACTGATACAGGACTTTGTGATATGGTGCAACTCAAACTACCTGCGTCTCAATATCACCAAGACCAAGGAGATGGTGGTGGACTTTAGGAGATCTAGGCCTCATATGGAGCCAGTGATCATTAATGGAGAATGTGTGGAGCAGGTTAAGACCTACAAGTATCTGGGAGTACAGTTAGACGAGAAGCTAGACTGGACTGCCAACACAGATGCCTTGTGCAGGAAGGCACAGAGTCGACTGTACTTCCTAAGAAGGTTGGCGTCATTCAATGTCTGTAGTGAGATGCTGAAGATGTTCTATAGGTCAGTTGTGGAGAGCGCCCTCTTCTTTGTGGTGGCGTGTTGGGGAGGAAGCATTAAGAAGAGGGACGCCTCACGTCTTAATAAGCTGGTAAGGAAGGCGGGCTCTGTCGTGGGCAAAGTACTGGAGAGTTTAACATCGGTAGCTGAGCGAAGGGCGCTGAGTAGGCTACGGTCAATTATGGATAACTCTGAACATCCTCTACATAGCACCATCCAGAGACAGAGAAGCAGTTTCAGCGACAGGTTACTATCGATGCAATGCTCTTCAGACAGGATGAAGAGGTCAATACTCCCCAATGCCATTAGGCTTTACAATTCTACCGCCAGGACTTAAGAACTTTTTAAAAGCTATTATTAATGCATTTTGAGATAGTGATTTAGATGCATATCGTATTCTTTACTGAGTTAAGTATTGTATGTAATTAGTTTTGCTACAACAAGTGTATGGGACATTGGAAAAAAGTTGAATTTCCCCATGGGGATGAATAAAATATCTATCTATCTATCTATCACACACACACACACACACACACACACACACACACACACACACACACACACACACACACACACACACACACACACACACACACACACACACACACACACACACACACACACACACACACACACCAGAATGGCTTTCAGCATTACTTTATCCGACACCAGAATCTTCGGGAACAGTACAGGATAGGAACAGTTCCTTCGGCCAGCAATGTTGAGCCGAGCTAAATAAATTTATAATGAAAAGGCCAACTGATTTAAGTCCTATATCCCTACTCAATATCCACATCCCTCTTGTTTTCTCACATTCATATGCCTATCTAAATGTCTCATCAAAGTCACTAATGTATCTGCCTGTACGGACACCCCAGTTGGCGTACTGCAGGTATCCACCACTCTCTATGTTTGAACTTACCCTCTCTTGCCTTAAAGTACTTCTCTTTGGTATTAGACCTTTCAACTTCTGGAAAAAAAATTGTCTGTCTGCTCTATCTACTCTTCTCATAATCTTATAAACTTTTATCAGATCTTCCCTCACCCACTGTCACTCCAGAAGAAGACAACATAAGTTTGACCAACTTCTCGTTACAGCACATGCGCTTTAATACAGACAACATCCTTGTAAGCGGTTTCAGCACCCTCTCCAATGCCAGGAGATATTTCCGGTAATGGGGTGACCAGGAGCGTACGCAACACTCCAGATGCAGCGGCACTTGTGCTTTATACAGTTGCAACATACCTTCGTGAACTCAATGTTTCCAGTAATAAATTGGAATTTAGAAGATTGAGGGAAGTTGGGGAAGTCCAGAACGAGGGGTCACAATTTAAGGATAAAGTGGAAGCCTTTTAGGACCGAGATGAGGGAAAAACTTCTTCACACAGAGAGTGGTGAATCTGTGGAATTTTCTGCCACAGGAAACAGTTGAGGCCGGTTCATTGGCTATATTTAAGAGGAGGTTAGATATGGCCCTTGTGGCTAAAGGGATCGGGGGTATGAAGAGAAAGCAGGTACAGGGTTCTGAGTTGGATGATCAGCCATAATCATACTAAATGGCGGTGCAGGCTCGAAATTTATGTTTATGCCGGCTCTATGTTTCTATGTTTCTATTAATAAAGACAGCAGTTCATATGCCCTCTCAACCACTCTGTCATGTCGTGTCGCTACTTTCAAGGACTATAAACATGGCCCCAAGATTCTTCTCATCCACAACACTGCTAAGGGCTTTGCTCAGCAGATAGACTGTTACGCAACAATATAGTATACGTATATGTTGTCTGTAATCACTTCAGAATCTGATTCCTCTCTACTTGGGATACTTATGGTTACAGCTATATTTTGGCTTTCTCCTGGATTCTTGCTTGTAAGTTTTCTTGTAAAGACGATTTTCTTGCAAGTTTTGAATGCTGCAATTTAGTTTTCCATTTAAAATATGTGGTGATTTTGCTCCCAGTAGCAGTTTGAGCGAATGAACGAATGACAAACAAATCAGTCAACCATTCTGTTAATCTCGACAGACAAATAGGTTCTGCAAATTGATTAGTGCACTTGGCGTCGAGGTTAGCTGAAACGTTAGAATCACAAGCTCTTACAGTCAGAAAATAAATCCCACAGATCATTCTCACTGCCTCTCTCCTCCCCTCTGTCTTCCTGTGCAACTTTTGCTATCTCTCTCTCTCTCTCTCTCTCTCTCTCTCTCTCTCTCTCTCTCTCTCTCTCTCTCTCTCTCTCTCTCTCTCTCTCTCTCTCTCTCTCTCGCATTGTGCCCTCTGTATTTCAGCATTTCAGCGCAATATGTACTGCATTCTGTGTGAATTGTCATGGTGTTCGGCTGTTCCTCAGCCAGGAACGTTGCATACAGCAGTCAGAGAGACTGAGAAAAAGTGCTGACGGACTAAAAAGCGGAGGCAGTCTGATTTCTGGCAGTGTGAGCGAATCGCGAATGTCACTGGAACAGAGTTGGTGGTGGGTTTGGAATGTGCCTGCGTGTGTCTGAGTGAAATATATCAGGGTTTCACTGTAGAGGGAGTGAGGGAATGAGGATCTTGGAGATGAGAAGGTGGACTGAAAGGGGCAGTAGAATAAAACTTAGAGGAGTTGGAGGGGAGAGAGTGTGGAGAAGAGCTGACGATAGAAGGGTGTGTGTGGGGTTAATAAATACATTAAAGAGTCGGGTCCCGTGAGTTGTGGAGAGAAGACCCTGCGGGGATGTTCAGTAATACCCGAACAAGGCAAAAGGAGGATTAGGTAGAGAAGGGTATATATGGCATAATTACCTTCAATCGAAGACCATACGACCATACGATTTTGGAGCAGATTTCGGTTATTCGTCCTATTGTGTCTGCTCCGTCATTTCATCAGCTGATTTATTTTCCCTCTCAACTCCATTCTTGTGCCTTCTCTCCATAACCCTTTACGTCCTTAAATAGCAATGAATGTCCGCTTCAAATACTCAATGACTCGGGCTCCACAAATCTATGGGAATAAATTCCACAGATTCATAACAATCTGGCTAATGAAATTCCTCCACCTTTAATAGACTGTCCTGTTCTGAGGCCGGACCTTGTGCACTCCATCCGGCGCTATCAATATTGGATAGGGTTCAAAGGAATTGCCATTCATTCTTCCAAACTCCAGTGTTACGTGACTACGGCTTCCTTTACTGTGGGTGTCACTTTAAAACGCCTGGACGAGGTGGCACTATGACGTTAGTATAACTGCTGGGACTTTCGGAAAGGAGAGAGAGAGAAAGAGATTGGGAGGTTTGTACAGCAAGCTGCTGGCAGAGGCTTGCTGTAACAATAGGTAAAGTCTGATACTTTCCAATGCCCAAAGGATTTGCTTGATTAACGGCACACAGTGCACATTGGATGTGTGACTGCCACTTTGTATGATCCATACGTGGATTTTGTTGGGGTATCCTGGGGCGACCACTTTTGTTAACCTTTACATAGTTTCGGGTATGTCCTGTGGTAACCACTTGTGCTAGAGTATGTTTCCTGACTGTCACCTTGGATGTTTCTACGTGGATTTCGGTACGACTCGAAGGATCAGATCTTCGGCGACTGTTACTTCGTTTTCCCAGCGTGGAACTTGTGGAATTCTTAGTGATCGCCCCCTCTCTACATTTTAAAGTGGATTTACCAGTTCCTCCCCTCTCTTATTCCGTGGATCACGGGACCTTTCTAGTTTGTCATCTTAAGGCTTTAAGAACTGTTCCTAAGCTTGACATTTTGGAACCACACACGCATAACACTGTCAACTTCTGTTTATTTCTTTTAATTTTCTATATTTTAGAGTAGATACTGATAAATATAATGATTTTCACGTTAGAACCTGACTCAATTTGTGATCTATTGCTGCTGGTACCTAACATAAATAGGGACCTCGTCCGGGATTTGAAAGTTATTGCAGCTTATTGATTGATTGATCATCGTTTTGATTGGTTACTTACCTTTTGCTTGACTTGTGTGTGGAAATCATCTGTAACAGATATTGATGAATTTCTGGCATTACCAACCTCTGAGGCATTAGAGGAAGCCAGAAGACAAGAGTTGTTTGTCATTGCTAAAAAGCAGAGTTTTATTACGATGAAACCGGCGATGAGGAAGGCAGAGAGTCAAAGTAGAATAGCTGAATATCTACGTATGTGTTTAAAGAGGAGGTGTTAGAAACGTTTCCTGAAGATAAACCGGAGGACAATCAGTATAGGATGGAACAATTCTAGTTAGAGAAACTTAAATTAGAGAACAAAGAAAAACAAAGGGGGATTCAAGCTGCTGAAAGAGAAAAACATGACAGTTTGAGTCTGAGGAAAAAGAAAAACAAAGGGTGCTAGAAACGGGAGAAAGAGAAAAGGAAAGGCCGATTGTGATAGAGAAGTTAATGCTCAAGAATCAAATTTCTGGCTCTAGGGATAAGTTTGTTGTCAGTCGGGAGGTTAAACTGGTCCCTCCATTTGATGAGGCCAAAGTTGATAAATACTTTCAGAATTTTCAAAAAGTTGCTCAGAGCCTACGGTGGCCAAAAGATTGTTGACTTCTCATGTTACAGAGTGTAATTAAGTGTAAGGTTCATCAGGCTTATTCTCTCTTATCGGTTAATAAGCAGCTGATTATGAGACAGTAAAACAGGCTGTGCTTAAAGCTTATGAACTATTTCCAGATGCCTGTATTCAATGCTTTGAAGCACCTGTAAACCCATAGGGTTCTGCACATTCTGAAGAAGCTCTGTCCGGGGCTGAGATGTATGACCTGGTCAGGACAGAATTCGCTCCTTTTATGCCAGAGGGATTTGTTTCACTGAATGAAGGGTCATCCCCGGAACCAGTGAAAATTCTTCGAGATACTGGGGCTTCTCAGTCACTCTTGTTAGACAATGTTCTACAGTTTAGTGATGAGACTGCCGCCACTGGTGAGCTAAATCTTATTCAAGCAATTGGGCGGGACGTTGTTACTGTACCTCTGCACAAGGTATTTTTGAAGTCAGAATTAGTTTCGGGACCTGTTAAGATAAGACTACGCCCCAGTTTACCGGAGAAGGGTGTTTCATTTTGTTTGAGAATGACCTAGCAGTTGGCAAAATTGTTCCTGCAGTGCAGCTGACAACAAACCAATCACAGATAACCCAAAGATGGATTCTAATGTTTATCCCTCCTGCGCCGTAACTCGAGCTATAGCAAAGAAGCTTGCCAATGCAGATGGTCCTGTGCAGCATGGTTCTGCTGCCTATGATGACCCAAATCGGGACGAAGGTTTTGATGACATGTCAGCGACTTTACTTACTTCAGTATTGGAACAGGATCCTGAGCTGCCAACCACGGCTGACAAGCCCCATCGGCCCGAGGGGACGTCTTATGGCGTCAGAAATTCATCTTTGCTTCTTCATCGGTCGGTTCCGCCGGGATTAGTGGCGAACATACACGTGAAAGCCAGGATGTGGACTTTGTTGTTGCAGGTTATGAGAGATCAATGCCATTGGGGGACTTTCGTATGTAGTGGAAGTTTACACCCACTACACTCACTTCCGGCCATTACAATCTTAAAGTGCCATTCCATGCGTCACAGTTCTGCTGGATTCAGGAACTAGAACCTTGATGGCATAATACCCACTGTAAGGCATATACCAGTCCATGGGTCGCAACTGCAAAGGCAAGGAGTGATTTAGCCCTTCTTCCACTAACCACATGTGTGAGGAGATGTATCAGGAGCAAAGAGCCACCCACGATCCCGCCGAAACCATGCACGACTCTTTGTTTCACAAAGTGAAATCCGTGGACAGAGACAAGATGCTTGAACGGAGTCGTGTACGAATATTAAAATTCCTAGATACAGTGGAGAATATGTTTCCCGTTCTAAGTGAGTCTAGGACAAGTAGGCATAGCTTCAGAATAGCAGAACAGAGAGGAGAATTTCTTTGGTGAGAGAGTGGCGAATGTGTGCAATTTGTTGCCAGACTGTTGTGGAGGCCAAGTTATTGGGTATATTTGATGCAGAGATTGATTCGTCTGGGAGCTAAATGTTACTGGGAGAATTCAGGAGAATAAGGCTGAGAGGGATAATAAATCAGCCTTGTTCGATTTGTTGAGCAGATCCAATATGCCGAATAGACTATTTCTGATCCTATGTTTTCTGCACTTATAAGTTCAGGATTCCCTAATCGACGAAACAGAATCGCTGACGATTCATCTTCTATGTATCAACCGTCAGAATTTCAGGCTGACTGTGGTTGGTTGAAACTTTCACTCCCAAACCCGGGTTAGGAATGCAGGCTGGCTTTATCTCCGCCCTTAATAAATTGGACAGAGAATGGAATGAGAATTCCGAGCAGATTTTTTGCCGCCGATCCTGTTACCGAGGTCCGTTGGAATCAGCAGAACCTTTACTGATTGACATCCCTACCTCCTGCACTCAGGAGTTACGAGATAGGGATAGGATCTGGGAACCTGCTGATCTCCCTTTCCTGTAACGCAGTAGATCATTGGGCAGGGATGAGATCCCGGTTGTCTTAGATGCTGTTCCCCTGGTCCCTGACTCAGATCTGTCAAAGTGTCTGAAGGCTAGTTTCGTCTGCACCCACTACAACCCATTTTTCCTACCACCTTCCCACCACCCCCGTCCCTGCAATTCATCTGCTGCCCGTCCTACACTTCTGCCGAGGTGTTCCAACCTCACCATTCCCAACTTCCTTTGCTACCATCAGATTCACAAACTCGCTCTCTACTGCACATTAACAAATACAGTACTGTGAAAGAGTCTGAAGCACTCTATGTACATAAATGTGCCAAAGACTTTTGCACAATATTGCACACAAAAGTATTGCAAGCAACAGTGGCCTGCTTCTACGCTCGTTATATTAACTTCTCTTTGAGTCCATGCTTAGGTTCGGTAGAAAATGGGGACCCTTTCCCCAGGCTGGAAGCATCAAGCTAAAACATGAAATCTCTGAGGACGACAGTTTGCGGTTTCAGAAGATTATCACTAGGATGCTGCTCGAATTAGAGGGCTTAAACCTTCTTACTGCCCGTTACGACGCTGCGGAGCGTCGGAGGCTGAGCAGAGATCTGATCGAAAGTTATAAGAGAGGCATAGATCGTATGAAGAGCAAAAGATGTTGTGATGAGTACAAATGCTGAGTATCACGGGTTAGAGCTGAAAGTTTAAAGGATATGTACCAATATTAATGAAAACTCGCTTGAGATTCTGAAATGATGAAACTTCACGTCTTTCTGAAGAAAGGCCTGACATGTTACTCGCTACTCAATACACATATTTAGAATGGGAATTATAATGTCACGTGATCGTCACCCAATTACATTTTGTGAACAGACACCGTGTGTTCGATCGTTGTTTCATCTTATGGGTACTATAAACATTTGCATGTGATATTTCGTTGGGTTTAAGCAGCAACAGGCAATTTATAAGCGCAATAGTTTCTACAAATGCTGGAAGCTTTAGAGCAACACACACAAAATACTGAATCGTCTCATTAAGTAAGGTAGCATTATGGAAGGGAATAAATAGCTTCAGCTCGTGGCGCCTAATCAAAAAGGGAACAGAAGCCAGAATAAGAAGGCAGGGGAAGGGAAGGAGTACAAGCTGGAAGGTTACAGTGAACACAGTTAAGGGATAAGCTGAGAGTGTGGCCGAGAGGGGTGAAGGAAGAAGCTGGGACATGATACATGGAAAGGGTAAAGGGCTGATGAAGAAAAGATCTGATCGGTGAGGAGAGTGGGGCATGAAAAACTGAAGGTGCAAGGGCAGCAGATGGAAGACATGGGGATGTGAGGAGAAGAGAAGATGTTGGAGTGGAAATAGAGGATGAGAGAAGGGGAAGGCAGAAGAAATACCGGAGGCTGGAGTAAACGATGTTCACGCCTTCAGGCTGGAGGCTCTCCAGACAGAATATGAGGTGTTCGTTTTCCACCCTGCGAGTGGCCTCACCGTGTCAGTAAAAGGGCTATTGGTCAACACTTTGTGATGGCAATGGAGAATGGAATTAAAATGGTTGGCAGATGGAAATGCTGTTTGTTGCGGACGGAGCGAAAGCCACCTGCAGAGAAGGCCACAGCAGGAGCACCTGATAGAGTTGGTCGTCCCGTCAGACACTCAGGTGAAGTGTTGCCTTACCTGTAAAGACTGTTTGGGGGCATGAGTGGTAGTGAATGAGAAGGTAAATGGGCAGATGTTGCGCTTTTTCCACTTGCAGGTATAAGTACCAGGAGAGAGGCAGGTGGGGTGGGATGAATGCACAAGAGGATGACGGAGCGCGCGATTCCCACCAACAGCCAATAGTGGGGATGATGGGAAGCTATGAGCATCAAATTATCCTCCAATCGAAAACGACTATTAAATTAATCAATATATTAAATAATAATTTCTGATACAGAATGCAAGGGTGGTGTATAATTCTAATTAACCTGGAGTTTTCAGTGAAATTTATTTGTGTTTAAACGGAACGAATTTGCAAAGTTTTTTTTTCTGCAGTAGCCTTCTACTTCCATGATGAAGCTAACGAATGTGAAATGTTCAGCGGAAATTTCATTAGAACCTTTAACTCTTTTCGGAATTTGTTTTGAGTCACTGCGTAGATAAACGTGTTTGTACAGCAGCTAAGCATCTGAAACATGTTGCCACTTTCCATCAGGATAAATCTGGGGTCTCCGTAGCCATTAACTGTATAGCCAACTTGAAATCGCTCTACAAAGAAGTGTATAACATACGGCATCCACAGAAGGATGAAACATCCCGAGATTGAAAAGAGCAGGACGATCGACTTCCTGCGGCTTTCCATCTCCGGGTCGCTCTGTCTCTCTCCTGCGGAACAACTGCGGAGTCTCCTACGGGCCCGACTGGCCGCCAAAATGTGCCTGACAGTCAGAGCGTTGAATGAGAGAATAAGCAGGAACGGGACGCAAGGGGTCACAACGCGATCGGTCCAATGAAATAATGTCCACTCCAGAAAATTATAAAGATTAGTCCTCCGTTTGCAATACCAGGGCACGTTGTCAATGACGTAGACTGGTTCGTGCAAAAAATACCAGGGAATGTTAATCACGCAACCCAGAGTGCAGACGACAGAGACAACAATTCCTGCGATTCTATGCGTGCAGTATTTTGCTTTGAGTTTCTGCCAGCAGATGGCGACATATCGATCAAAGGTGAATGTGACCGTTAACCAAACCGAACTGTCCCTAGCGGCGTAAATTAACGCAATGCTCAAACTGCACACGGGCGTGATGGAAAGGAAACTGCCGGGGAAATAAATAGCGGGAATGCGGTTTAATATCACAGCGGTGATAATTACCAGAAGATCCGTCGCAGCCATGGACACGAGATACCGGCTGATACACCTGGACAAACCGCAGTTTCCTCGGGAGAGGATCACAATAGCCACTATGTTAACTGCGGGAGAAACAATTGAAGATTATCACAAGAACGTATTCGCAGCAGATGTAATTCTGAAGTTTGAACGTAAAACCTTGCACAATTACAGTATGTCACCAAACAAACTTTGGCAAACTTCTATTGATGCTCTACAAAGGAGATTATCCTAACTGGTTGCATCACGACCTGATATAGAAACCTCAATGACCAAGAAGTAAAACGGGAGCAGGAAAAGTCTTCTGGGCTTGATCAATTATCACGGGCTAATAAAATATACATTCTGTCTCCACTTTATTACGTACACCTGCTCGTAAATGCGAGTGTCTGAGTAGAGGAGGGGTCCAACCTGGGCTACACGGACCCTTGGTTAGTGGTAGGTACAATGTCATAAAAAGTTGGGCACCCTGGTCAAGCTGTTGCTCAAACCCGCATCATAATGGAAAAGCAATTTGATCTCAATGTCTTTGACCATGGAACTATTGTTAGTGACAGACGGGGTAGTTTCAGTATCTCAGAAAGTCTGATCTTCTGGGATTTTCACACACACGGGAACAAAGAAACAAACAAAAATTCCAGTGAGCCTCAGAACATTCCTTGTCAATCAGAGATGACAAGAGAGAATGGCTTGAACTAAAATAACCAAGGGTTATACCCGTACACTCAGAGAAGTCTATTACTGCGTTGTTCTCCAGTTAACCCAATTTAGAAAATGTCGGCGATCGTCAGTGAGACGATGTCAGTGCATTAAGATTTAAAACTGGTTCAAACATTAACACTGCATGGTTAAGACAATGACCTAAATTACTCTTGTTACAAATGCTGTGGCGTGTTCGCCACCATTTTAAAGAATGTTATTTAATTACTTTATTACTTTTCAAGTAATTTGCTGTACAATTAATACAGTCAGATTGCATTTATCATTCCCTTCCCCGTACATATGGTCATGCAGAACACAGCGGTATGAATGTATAATTTAATTATTAGTCATATTCATATATTATAAACAGTTCTGTGTAAAAGTCTTAGATGCATATATATAACAAGGATTACCAAGGTGCAGATATTCCTAAAAGGTTTGCACAGTAGAGTAAGCTGCTGTTTAATGCTATTTCCTTCGTGGTTATTTTGATTTGATTTGAAGCTTATCGTGGAAAGACATCTCCATCTCTAATTGGCCTCAAATAGCAATATCTGGAGTTATAACGTTTTATTAATATTGGTAAGCATTTAGTAGATACAGTTCTCTCCAAAAGTCTTGGGCAACCTAGACTATGTGCCGAAGGCTTTTGCCTGTACTGTGTATATAAAGTATTATTCTATACCTATGATGTATAAAAGCCACCAGTGGCTACTTTATTAGGTTCACCTGTAGACTTGGTCTTTGATACAAATATCTGCTCAGTGAATCAAGTGGCAACAATTGAATTCATAAAAACCATAACAGGTTAAGACATAGTATCACAGAATTTGAAATAATAAGAAATGCTTTACCTGGAACCGCAATCACTGCAAGAGCCGTGTAGTAAATAGCGTACACTAAGCCTCTGGGAGGGGCGTGCATTTTCCGTGAGGGTTTGCGGTACGCGTTCCTAACACCAGTCGCGTTTTGGTCGATTTCAGAAGGAGTCCTTTATATACTTAACGTTCAATCGGGAAAGTCAGTTCAATAAACTCATCTTGTTTACGATTCAGTCATGGAGAATGACATTAACTTAGATACACTCAGTTAACAAACATAATGAATACCGTTACAATTAGTATTGCAAACAACTAACGAAGGAACAGATTTGGTAACATCCTCATTAGTGTGACCTCGTGAATTGGGAAATTGCTGTAATACTTCTCAATTCCTGATGAGGTGGTGGTTGGTGTGGGGAAACGCATTGTGTACACATTCAAAGCTCAATATGTAACATTTCAACAATTGCTTTTCGCTTTACCGACCCTATCATGCCGAACACACCGATCTGACGTTATGTAATTTGATTATTTCAAATTATATGTATAAAATATATATTATGCAGACATTTTATACAAATACTGTATACATTCACTCGATGGTCAGTTTACACCTACAGAACCGCTCGTCAATACAAAGATACAAATATCCGACAAGCCAATTATGTGAAAGGAACTCAGTTTATAAGAACCATACGACCAGAAGACAGAAAAGCAGAATAAGGCCATTCAATCTGCTCTACCGTTCCATAATGGCTGGTTTATTATCGCCCTTCCCCACCCCTCTTTTACTTTTCCCCTGTAATCGTTGACTCCCTTCTTAATCAAGAACCTATCAATCTCCACTTAACATGCACCTAATGACTTGTCCTCCACAGCCGTCTGGGGCTTAATTCCACAGATTGACCTCCATCTTGCCAAATATATTTTCCTCATCTCTGCTATAAATGAACATCCTTCAATTCTAATGTTGTACCCGCTTATCATGGACGCAGCATCTGCAGGAAACATTTCTATTCAATGCAGGCCTTTCGATATTTCAATAGGTTTCATTGAAATCATTCTCCCGCACCATTCATGAAACCTCCAGAGATCATAGGCCCAGAGCCATCAGGCTCTACACATACCTTAACTCTTTGTAGCCAGAGACCGCTGTGGAGCCAAGCGATTGGGTATCTTTAAGGCAGAGTTTGATAGGTTCTTGATCAAAGAGTGTATCAAAGATTATGGGCACACGGCAGGAGAATGGAGTTGGGATAACAAATGGCGGAGAAACTATGGACCGAATGGCCTAATTCTTTTCAGCAGCCTTATGTCCTCATGGTTTTCATACATTAGACTGAAACAGGGGAAAGCAAAAATTCGCCCTTAAGCACCCTCAGCTTATCTGTTCATGAATGATTTCAGAAAGATGAGACACATGGGGAAGAATAAAGAGAGTGTCCAATGGTAGGTTAATAATGCCGCTTCAGCCTTTGGCGCAGTCAATAAGAGTATCATGAAAATCAGATACATCAGGAGAGGTACACAACTGATCCATCATAATATCTACTGATTAATTGTGGAAAATGAGATATAAAATAGCAACATCATGCATCTCGCATCTGCATTGGTGCTAGAAAGTTTTTGAACTGTAGAATTTTATCCATATTTGCATAGGTATGCCCTAAACGTGCTCAGATCATCACATAAGTCCTAAAACTAGATTTCAAAAAAACCTAAATAAATCATTGGCACAAAAACTTGATACTTGCCCATTTATTTATTGAGAACAATGATCCAATATTACTTGTATTTGTTGGAAAATGTGTATGAACCTCCGGGTTAATGAATTCCGGTAAAGATAATTAGAGTCAGATGTTCCAACCAATGGAGGTGTGAGCTGTAGAGGTGCCCTGCCCTATTTCAAAAAGAGACAGCGAAAGTCAGGTTACTGGCAGATCCTGCTCTTCTCATTAAAAATCGGTTTCTGTGCACCATTCCTCGATGAAAACAGCTATCAAAGGACCGTAGAAGAAGAATTGTAGAGATACATTAAGCTGAAAAAGGCTGCAAAAACATTTCTAAAGGGCTGAAGGTTCATCAGCCCATTGTAAGATAAATTGCCTACAATTGTAGAGAACTCAAAACTGCTGCTACTCTCCCTAGGGGCGAGCATCCCTCAAAGGTCACATCAACAGCACAATGCGCAAAGTTGAAGGAGACGAAAAAGAATCCAAGGCGTAACAGCAACAGTTCTGCAGGTGTCTCTATAACTTGCTAAAGTGTCTGCTCATGTGTCCACTATTAGAAAAACATTGAGCAAGAAAATTGCGCATGGAAGAACACCACAGAGGAAATCGCAGCTCAAAGACAACATTACTGCTCGTGTCAATTTTTTTAAGACTGTCTGTATACTCTGCAATGCTTCTGGCACTTCTCTCTGTGGACAGATGAGACAAAACTGAAACTTTTGGTAGAAATATGCATTGCTATGTTTGTAGGATAAAGAGCACTGCACAGCAACACCAAAATCTCATCCCAACTGTGAAGCATGATGGAAGGAGCGTCGAGGTTTTGGATCGCTTTGCTGCCACAAGGCAGAGAAAACTTGGAATCATTCAGAAAATAATTGATTCAAAATTGTATCAAAACATTTTACAGGTGAATTTCAAGGTAGCAGGCCGCTAACTGAAACTTCATAGAAGTTGGTTAATGCAACAAAATAATGATCCGAAAGCAAGAGTAAATGAACAACAGAATGCTTTAAAAAGAAGAAAATTCTTGTTTTGGAATGGCCGAGTCAAATTGCAGAGCTTAACCCTTTAGAAAGGATGTGGAAGTACCTGAATCAAACAATTCAGGCAATGAAGCCAGCATTATCCCAGAGCTCAAACAGTTTTGTCAGGAGGAATAGCCTAAAAACCTCTAAGCCCATGTGCAAGACTTGTTACTGGAAACATTTGGTTGAAGTTATTGTTGTATTAGGATGTGACAGCAGTCAATGAAAGCAAAGATTCACAATTTTTTCCCTGAGAAATACACGTCATATTAGATAATTTTTCTCGAAATACACGTTTTATTAGATAATTTTTCTCAATAAATAAATAATCGAGTATGATGTTTTTCCGTGATTTATTTAATTGGTTTCCTTTATCTAGATTTAGGACACTGTGAAGATCTGTTCATATTTTAGGTCGTATTTGTGGAGAAATGGAGAAAATCCAATAGGGATCACAAACTGTCTAGTATTACTGTAATCACCACACACTTAGATATGAGCAATATACTAACAGAAGATGGAAAATAGTACCGTGAAGGATGAAAGGGTGTGAAAAACAACTGAGGTTAGATCAAGCCCGGTACAAAAGCATTTTTCATTTTTGTAAAAATATTACCAATATTACAAAAAATCGTTTTATTATGCCCCATAGTCATAGTTGATAGAGCCTCTTTATAAATATAAACTATACCTAATACTTGTGAAATTCTTTCAACATCTGGTGAAACTTTGGCGTAATATATGTACTCTATCTTTTAACAATCAAAAGAGAACAACCACTGTTATCAAAATAAACCTATCCATATTCGAGGGAGGTTCTTTAAGCCCTTATCTTCCTTTCAACTTGCTCTTTAATAAACTGATCGGTCAAAAATTGTGTGTCAAATCAGAAAAAAAACTGAATTATTTTACCTCGAATCGCCTTCTATACATGGATGAAACTGTGCGCACCCTCATCAGTAAAGCTAAAGTAATTAATTCAAATGGCAGACCTTACTACTAAATAAGTGCAGAACATTAAAAACAAAGAAAGATTCCACTGAGCTAATAGAATACAAAACAGGGCAGGAGAATACAATACAACACAAAGGCTAATATGAAGCATGTAAGTATTTGTGATATAAACATGCAAAGAAAATTGATCATAGTGTGATAAAGGGAAATTTTTGACAGAATTTACATCAAGCCTTCAGAAAATTTGTATAGCAGACTTCAACAGTATAAATGAAGCAAAGGCAATAAACGCTTTCACTATTCCAATATTAACATATTTTTTGTCATAATATCTTGGACTGAAACCGATCTTAAAACTTTACAAACGAAATAAAAACTGAAATGTCAAATATCAGAAAACACAGTGTGCACTCGAACGCGCTTAGATGAACACTGTCTCAGACAGCAGGATGAATAAGGATAAATGACATTCAAATCTACAGGACAGTTAGGTAACATTTCTAAGGATCTATTTTTATCAACGAAAACATGATTCAGTACTCTACAGGAGCATATGAAATTCTGAGATGTACACACAACAAAACTTAAATGACAGCACAGCTCAGAAAAATGAATAAACTAACACTTTTGAAGAAAACGTTAAACGATAAGAAGAGCATAACTCTACATGGAGAATATCCCCACGATATGAGCAGACTAGATCAGAATCAGAATCAGGTTTATTATCACTGGCATGTGTCATGAAAGTTGTTAACTTGGCAACAGCAGTTCAATGCAGTACATAATATAGAAGAAGAAAAAAGGTTTCTTTGAAAATAAATAAACAAATAAATTGCAGTGTATGTGTAAAGAATAGATCAAAATCGTGCAAAAACAGAAATAACATATATTAAACAAGTGAGGTAGTGTTCTCGGCATCAATGTCTATTTAGGGATCGGATGGCAGAGACAAAGAAGCTGTTGATGAATTGCTGAGTGCATTTGCGCTGTGCCTAGCCACAGTGTGATGGGTGGAGAGAATAGAGCAGTGAGCTAAGCACACAACCCTGAGGTGCACCAGGGTTGATCGTCAGTGAAAAGGAGATACTATCACCAATCTGCGCCATTTGTGGTCTTCCAGTTAGGGCATCGAGGATCCATTTGCAGAGGGAGTCACAGAGCCCCAGATTCAGCAACTTCTCGTTCAGTGTTGTGGGAATGGCGCTGTGAAATGCTGAGCGATAATCGATGAATAGCATCCTGACATAGGTGGTTGTATTGTCCAAGTGGTCGACAAGGATGTTCAAAGTTGGAAGTCTCTTCCCAGAAACAGAATTGTTTTTTGTGGCATTACAGGGAATAGGTGGCTAGCTCAAAATTAAACTAAAATGCATAGTAAAACACCAACAAATTCAAGACGATAAGTCAAGTCAAGTCACTTTTTATTAGCATTTCGACCATAACTTCTGGTACGGTACACAGTAAAAACGAGCTAACGTTTTTTCAGGACGATGGTGCTACATGAAACAGTACAAAACTAGACTGAACTACGTAAGAACAACACCAAAAAAAACTACCCTGGACTACAGACCTACCCAGGACTGCGTAAAATGCACAAAACTGTACAGGCATTACAATAATTAGTAAACAAGATTATATGCACAGTAGAGGGCAGTCAGTCCAGACTCTGGGTATTGAGAAGTCTGATGGCTTGGGGGAAGAAACTATTGCATAGTTTGGTCGTGAGAACCCGAATGCTTCTGTGGCTTTCGCCAAATGGCAGGAGGGAGAAGAATTTGTATGAGGGCTCTTCATAATGCTGTTTGCTTTGCGGGTGCAGCGTGTGGTGTAAATGATGAAAATTGCAAGAGAACCCGGAAAAAACTCCAACACTTTCGGTTGTCCTGCAGCTGTTACCTTATCACTTACGCAGGCACAGTGAAATGACAAAGCTCATTGGCTAAAGCATTGCTTTAAAATGTAACCACATAAAAGAAACCATACCCTTCTATAAATGGAAGACTGTTCCAGTATTATATTCATACTCTTACAAATTATATTTACGACAAATACATTATTACACATAGACAACCATAATAATCGTTCGGAAAAAATGATGCAGGATTAATGAACAATAATTACTTCCTTAATAGATATAGCCACTCCAAACACACGTAACATACCGAAATCAATAAATTAAATGCTGAATAAAAAGAGGAAATAGAAAGACGATGGAACATGAACAGGGTATACAATGAACTGCTTATAACTGCTATCACGCCAAAGGCACAGTAAAACTAAGCAATTAGGGCTTCACCAAAATATCGATGTATAGCTTCAGAAATACATCACAATAAACACAAAAAAGGTTGAGAAAATGAAGAAATGAGTGTACTGGTCCATGAACCGCACTTCAGATTTTACCAGCTTGAACTAAGAAAAAATTAAAGAAAATAATAACAACAACAACAACAACAACAACAAAAACAACAACAACAATAATAATAATAATAATAATAATAATAATAATAATAATAATAATAATAATAATAATAATAATAATAAATACATAAATAACTTTCCCTCTACTGACACGGTAAAGAAAATAAAACATGAAATTGCACGAGACCAAGTATACATGAAATGCGCCTGATGAAGGAAACAGAATTATGAGTGCAGAAACGGTGAAAAAGGTTTACACAAGAGAATAATACTAAATTCTATGCAACAAATTAACACCGACACTAGCACAAAATTACCAACAAACACAAAGAAAATGAACTTTCGTTCTCATATCTGGACAGAGGATGATCGGTAAACAAGACTCAACCTGGATTAGGGAAGAAAAGGAACGCACAATTGAGGAAATGCAAAGCAAACACCAACCGTTACATTGGATATGGTGGTTATAAAAATACCCACATCTGGAAGGATATTTGCAGATATTGTAATTACTTGCCTTCACCTGTACATATTAAAAATCAAATGTACTGGGAAAAATCCTGAAAAAATGCCTGAATTCTTGACAGAAGGTAAAGGGTGCTTGCCAGTTACAGATTTATGAAAGCCACCATTAAAAACAACTCAAATGAAATCCCAGCTATAGTTTGCCAGAAGGCACGTGGGTGACTCTGACGTCAACTGGAAGTAGGCTGTCGAGTCTGATGAAACAAAAATTGAGCGTTTTGGCTATCAGACCGAACACCACACATCAACAAAAACACGCCATCCTTACCGTGAAGTATGTCAGTGTCTTGTGAATCTAGAGGGCAAAGCAAATACAGCAAAAGACAGAAAATTCTTACGAAAACCCTAATGTAGTCTGCAAAGAACTGTGTATTGGGAGAAGTTTGGTTTTCCAGCAAGACAATCACCCCAAGCATAAATCCAAAGCGAGGCAGGCATGGCTTAAAAACAGCAAAGTTAATGTCCTGGATTGAATAAGTCAGAGTCCAGATCTCAATATAATTTAGGATTTGTGGCTCGACTTGAAAAGGGCTGTTCATTCACAATCCCCATGACATGTAACAAAGCTTGAGCAGCTTTGTAACGATGAATGCGGAAAATTGCAAAGTCCGGCCGTGCAAAGCAGACTGAGACCTACTCCCACAGACTCAAGGTTGTAATTGCTACCAAAGCGGCATCTACGAAATATTGCCGTGAAGGGTAGGAATACTTATGCAATCGAACATTTTGTTTTATATTTGTTATTAATTTAGATCACTTTGTAGAGATCTGTTTCCTCGTTCACAAGAAAGAATCTTTTTCTGTTGATTAGGATCAAAAATTAGCCAAATTTTGTTCTGTTAAAAGTAGGAATGCTTCTTTGTTATAAGTGCTTTCTCTCGCAGTTTGTTTGGCTCAAAATTAATGATATCGTGAATTGCATTCGTTTGTTAACCAATTGGGATTAATGTTATTCTTTTTCTTCTGAGTCTGTAAGCCGTTGTTGGCGGGGAATTGGGCAGTCGGTGCGAGGGGATGAGCGAGAGAGGACGCGATGCTGTAAGCTGGACGACGGGAAGGACCCCGCGCTGTGGTCCGAGGTCAGGAGGTTCGGCGAGGAGAGGAGACGAAGAAACACGTGCCGGGGGTGCTTGATTGATCACTACGGATGATCCTGAGCTGCGAGTCGAGGAGGTCTGAGGGGATCGAATGGTGGCCAGAAGACTTCGTTAATTGAGCTCCAACGGTTGTGCACGAAGTGGTTTGGACTTTAATAAGTGGCGCCTTTTCTTTATTTTCTTTTCCTTCATATTATATTGTATCATTATTAATCACTTAGTTCTAGTAAAGTCTATAAAGTATATTCATTTAATCGCACATGGTGTACTGTCTGTTAATTGGCGGGGTTGGAGACATCACACAGCATTCACACAAACTGATTATCCAGTTTGGCGGGGCCGAGGGCTGCTTCCCCCGAGACGGAAGCGAGCTGAGAGAGGCTGAGGCTAGCCAGGGGGCTACAGGTGTAGCACAATTAAACATGAAAACTCCCAAGGGAGGTGAATAATTTTTATAGACACTGTACCCCCGGCATACCTCCCAACACATTCTTCCAAGCAGCTTACACAAACCAACCCGTCTGACGTCAACGTCATTAAGATCACATTTCTTCCGCATTCTGATGTTCGGCCTGCATACAAATGAACCCCTTCACCATGTCTGCAGGCTCTTATGAATTGAGTTCCTGCCACAGGTTAGGGTGATTAAATATTTGCTTTAACGAACATTATAATTATTCATTTATTTATTGAGAAAAAAAAATCCAATATTATATGTATATGTTGGAGAGAGGTGACGAAACTTTGATTTCACTAACTTTTGACCGCCTTATACAGCCATATCTTCAACCAAACGTTATTAGGTAAATGTTGATCAGTCCTGCACATCGGTTTGGAGGAATTTTAGGACATTCCTCCTAATAAAACCACTCCAACTCTGTGATTTTGGTGGGTTTCCTTCAGTAAACTGCATGATTTAGGTCTTCGCCCAACATTTCTATAGGTTTCAAGTCAGGCCATTGTCTAGGCCATTTCAAATCATGAAATTTCTTCTTTTCAAACCATTCTGTTGTTGATATACTCTTGTCTTTCGGATCATTGTCTTTTTACAGTAACTTCTATTAACATCTTGATACAATTTGGAATTCATTGATCCCTCAACGATTACAAGCTGTCTGAGTCCTGTGGGAGGAAAGCAGCTCAAATCATGATGCCCCTTGCACTATGCCTCACAGTTCGGACTGGGTTTTAGTGTGGGTTGATGTGAGGTTTGGTGATAGGGATTTCTGCCAAAAAGTTCAATTTTTGTTTCAACTGTTCATGGAACATTTTCCCAGAGCATTGTTGAACACCCAGATGGTCTTTTGCTAACTTGAGTTGTACAGCACTGTGTTCTGGAGAGCAGTAGTTTCGTCCGAGGTGTCCTGCCATTCTGGTCAGTGTTTTTTTCTGATAGTGGACACAGGAACGGACACTTTAGCGAATTCCAGAGAGTTCTGCAAATCTTTTCAGTTACCCTTGTGCTTCTTTCAGCTCCACGTGTCAGCCGATGCCCATATGGCCAAAAGTGCGGAGTGAGAGACACTGGAGCGGGTCGATAATTCACGGACTTTAATGCAAGCACTGTTAAAGGGGAAAGAAAACAATAAACGCTGGGCCAAACAGCGTCATTAACTAAAATTCGCTAATGGAAAACCAAACCTACACTGCTACTGAAAAGAACAACTGAGAATAAAAAGAATATCTTTTGTCTTCAGAGTCAGTTGATTCGACAGTCCAATTTCTCAGGCAAGGAAGAATGCAAGCAGGCAGCGAAACTTTGCTGTGTCCAAGTCTCGACAAATACTCTGACGGTACGTATACAGTTAAATACTATCACAATGAAATAACAATTAGCTGACACATATTCACGAGCGCAATTGCTGTATCTACTGCGTTGATGAAACCGTGGTTGTGACAGGGGCCCCCTCTCTATGCGCAGCCCCAGAGGCGCCACAAACCTGTCTACTGGAAGTCTTGGATAAAGGACTTGTCCAAGATATACTTTAGTGATGCTGGTAGATAAGTGTCATGGTGTGCAATGCCATTATCGGAGCCAAAGACCTCCATGTAGAGACAGAGCTTTTACAGAGGTAACTCGACCAAGTGACACCGTGAGACTGTTCATTATCAAAATGAGGACACTCCGATTCGAACTATTCGGGCATCTGCTTCAACAATAAAGCGAACGGAATCTCTGAGCCTCTCAAAATAAACTTAAACTTAAGCAGAAAGCACCAGGAGCCCGCATTACAAAGAGCAAGTCGCTCGAGAAAAACACAAGGATCTCTAAAACCATTAATAACGGTTGTTAAGGAACAATTAACTAATTCAGGTGCTCTAAAATCCTCACATCCCAATTCTCTAATGTCCTGCACAGGTCTGAAGTCGCTACAGTACCCCCACCCGATATCTGGCACCTGCAGGCCCTGGAAGTCCTGAAAACTCGAAATCCAGGGAAGACCCTAGAGACCTGGGGAACTTGAGAAGGAGGCATGAGGAACTCGAGAGGCAGGGATTCTTGGAGATCCGGAGAGACTGGGAGACCTGGGAACCCCAGCAGACCGAGAGACCGGAGGATCTTGAGAGACTAAGAGACCCGGGAACGCCAACAGACTGATATAAAGAAACCTCGGGCCGAGGTTTCATTCAATAAGCTATGGAAACAATCGGGAAATTAAAAACCTTGGGAGCATCGAGAAAAATCCTTGGGATACCTTGAAAACATGAAACGTGAAACCAAGGGAAGGAACCTTTTCAGATCTTTCAGTGTTTTATCTCTCGCAATTGTTCGAAAGGCAATTAAGGATGTACTATCAATTTTACAGATCAGGACAGCATAGACAGGTTGATTTCATCTCTAAGCTACTTGGTTCTCTCCAGATCTGTTGAAACTACTGCATGAAAGTTCAATTCTCCCAGTCTGTACCATGACTTTCATCAAGAGGTTAAAAATATTCTTGATAGGATTACCTTACTTGTGCATTTGCACACTCCAGCCAGGGATTAGCTTTTGTAGTAACGCTGTTCCGGAATTTACACTATTGACTTGAATGATGAGTTGTTGAATCAATTTGCAAGCTTAACTGAAGCGCTCATTTGATCTGAAAACCTGAGTCAGGGGACCAAAAACCTGGGAACTTGGGTAATTGTGATTTGAAAAGCTTAGAATGGATACCGGGAAAAAAAACAATGTAGATAGGAGAAGCTCAGTATGTAGACATCTGGTCTCTCAGAATGTAGAGTCACGACATGCACTGAGAGTAAAGGCACCCTCTCCTCAAGCCTCCAATGTCAAAACGTCAGTGTTCAAACTTCGCTGGGTCCATTACTTGCCAAGATTCTTCTGTCACGATGGAGACAGAAACAAGAGATGAAACATAGGAATTTCAACGGCAAATTGTTGCCTTAACGTATCATTCTGACCAATGAATCTCATGGCCACATTTAACTGGCCTCTTTCTACTGGCTCCATCTCGTGTGGTTGAGACTTGCTGTCAGCCAATGTGGATATGGCCCAAGAAACACTGAAGCGGGTCGATAGTTCACGGACTTTAATGTGAACAGTGTTAAAGGGAAGGAAAACAATAAACGCCGTTAACTAAAATTCTCAAATGGAAAAGCAAGCCTAAGCTGCGGGTGTAAGGAACAACTAAGAATAAAACGAATACCGCTTGTCTTCAGAATCAGTTGACTCTACAACTTGTCAGGCAATTTATCAGGCAAGGCAGAATGCAAGCAGGCAGCGGAGTGTTGCTGTGCACAAGTCTGGACAAATACTACGACGAAATGAATGGAGTTAAATACTACCACAATGAAATAATAATTAGCTGACAGGTGAATATTCACGAGCGCAATTGCCGTAATACTGCGCTGCGAATCCATGATTGTGACACCTCCAGCATTGCATGTTGTGCTCTTTGAAGGATGCAGGCTTTATTGAATTTCTTCCATTTGCAGGCGAGTTCCCGTACTGTGGACTGCTGAACACTCACTCGGATACGATAGGGTCTTTTAAGAGACTTTTGGATAGGTACATGGAGCTTAGAAAAATAGAGGGATATGGGTAAGCCTAGTAATTTCTAAGGTAGGGACATGTTTGGAACAACTTGTAGGCCGAAGGGCCTGTGTTGTGCTGTAGGTTTTCGACGTTTCAATGTTTTAAGTCTTTAGAAATGCTTTTGTAGCATTTTCGAGCTACATGCATCTCTACGATCCTTCTTCTCGGGCCTTCTGTAAGTTGTTTTAATCGTGCACATAAACAGACCTTACTTAAGAAGAGCAGATTCCGTCAGTAACCTGACATTGCATTTTTTCTAGAGAGCACGGCACCTCTATAACCCACATCTCCAATCTCAACTCATTGACTGGAACACCCGCCTACAAATGGCTTTTGTGGAAGGCGTTAGCCCAGTGATTCATACACTTTTCCAAAAAAGTACATGTATTAGTGTATAATTCTTGCTCATAAAAGGAATAAGGATAATATTTTGAGTTATTTATTTATTTAGTTGGGTCTTTTTATCTGGTTTTAGGATTTACGTTAAGATGTGATCAAATTTACATCACATTTATGCAGAAATAGGGAAAATTCGAGAGGGTTCACAAAATTTCTCGCACCACTATATTACGAGATGGATATTGTGGATTGTCCTGTTTGTAATAACAGATCAATAGTAATATAATTTCTAGGATTCTAACTTTTAGAATTTATAGTAAGTTGTGGTTTCTTTTATCAGTTTGCAACTTAAAGCAAGACTTTGACGAATGAAGTTTACCAATGAATTCTGGCTGTATAAGTAATCAGATTGAGTTAAACTACTGTAGGATCAAGAAATGTGTTGGATTGTTTGGCAAAGAGGTAAGTTCATTCTTATTTCTTATTTCTGTTTCTTATTTATTCATGAGGGAATGGGGGCTATAGAGCCAGTATTCCGTTTTGGGTGTCAAATGTAGGATATCAAGGAGACCTCCAACTTCCCCGATGGTCACAACTGCACCAGCTCCTGATGCAGCTCCTGAAAGACCGTGTGTGGAAATGGAGCTGTAGCTCAATGACCTTTGGCTTGTTAGGGAAGGAGGAACAGTTATAGACAGGATTTACAGCAGGTAGTCACCCCAAGGCTACAGGAGGCAGGAAAACGGGTGACTGCCAGGATTGGGAAGGGAGAACGCCAGATAGTGGACAGCGCCACTATGGGTGTCCCCCTCAACAATAAGCAATCAATTTCGAGTACTGCTAGGGGGCAATCTTCCTGCGGGAAGTCTCAGCGACCATGGCTCTGGCACTGACTTTGACCCTGTGGCGCAGACGTCTAGAGAGCCGAAGAGGATGGCAGCAGTAATAAGGGACTCTATAGTCATGGGGACAGTTAGGTGATAGTGTGGACGAGAAAAGTTTGTCACCCGGGTGCCAGCGTCTGCGATGTTTCAGAAAGCGTCCACAGCCAGAAGTCTAGTACATATTAGTACCAACGACGTAGGTAGAATAAGGTAGGATTTCCTGAAAAAGAAGAATGCAGGGAGTTAGGAAGGAAACTGAGAAGCAGGACCTCAAGGGGTGGTAGTCTCGGGATTGCTGACTGTGCGACGCGACAGTGAAGATATGAACAGAATGATGTAGAAATTTAATTTGTGCTGAAGAAATAGAGCAAGGGGTGGGGATGCAAATTTCTTTAGAAGTAGGATCTTTTCTGGTGCACGTGTGACCTGTACAAAAGGGATGGATTACATTTGAATCAGAGCGGGACAAATATTCTTGTGGCAGGTTTACTGGAGCTGTTGTTGTTCATCTTCCATTTCTTCCCCCCCACCCCCATTACTACATCACTGCCTCATTTTCCAATGGTCCGATATAATCTCTCATCTCTCTTGTACTCTTATATAACTGAAAAAGTATAACTGAAAAAAAAAACTTTAAGTATCCTGATTTATATTATCGTCCAGGTTGCCCTCATATTTCATCTTTTTTCCTCCTTATAGCTTGGTTATATTTTGTTGGATTTTAAAAGCTTCACAATCAGCCAACTTCTCATTCATTTTCGCTGCCTTATGTGCCCTTTCATTGGCTTTTTGCGATCGCCAACTTCCCTTGATGCCTCATTCCACCATTTGAGAACTTCTTCTTCTGTGGGCATATCGAACCTGCAGCTTGTAAACTATTCCCAGAAACATCAGCCATCTCTGCACTGCCGTCAACACTACCAATATCCCTCTCCAATCCAAAGAGAGCAAGCTCCTGTCTCATGCTTCTGCAATTCCCTTTATCCATTTGCGATTCTGATACATGTGACTTATGCTTCTCCCTCCAAAATTCAAACCTATAAATTCAATCCTATTTAAATCAGTGACTGCTTGGAATTCTGTCACGTTAAACTCCCTAATAATATTTGGGATATGACACAACACCCATTAGCTATTCCCCAAACAGACTGAGGCACAAGGTGCTCTAACAATCCATCCCGTTGGCATTCAGCAAACTGTCTCTCTTGCGTTCCGACAGCAACCTGATTTTACTATCCCTTTGGATATTGATGTCCACCATTATAATTGTGTGAATACCCTTAATACATGCCTTTTCCAGCCCCCTTTGCAATCTCAACCCAACATCCTGGCTATTATTTGGAGACCTATTTATGTTTCCCATAATGGTATTTTACGCTTGTAGTTTCTTAGTTCCACCCACAGAAATTCAAAATTTTCTGAGCCTGTGTCACGTCTTTCTAGAGATCTTTTATCAACAGAGCCTCACCTCAGCCTATGACTTCCTGCCTGTCCTGTCGAAGCAAGGTATATTCTTTGATGTTACCAAACTATCGTCTTCTTTCAGCCACAGCTCCCTAATGCCCACAACATCACAGCAACTAATCTCTAATTGCATCATGTGTTTTCACTTCTTATCGCGATTGCACACTAAAATACCATACCTACAGTCTTGCATTCTTCACTATTTTTGTATTTTGCCTCTGTGCAACAATTTAACTCCCTGCTCTGGAACTTGTACCCAATCATTCGCTTGGCCTTCCTTACCTTGACGTTATATTCATCAGCTTCTTGTCAAACTGCTGGTCCATCCTCAGCTCTACCATACTTGTTCCCATACCACTGACGTATTAGTTTAAACCACTTCCAACAGCTCTAGTAAAACTACTCTCAAGAATATTGGTCCCGCACGGAATTATGTGCAACCCCTCCCGTTTTACAGGTCACATCGCACCAGAGATGGTCCAAATTATCGATAAATCTAACTCCCTGACCCCTGCTACAATTCTTTAGCCAGGTTTAATTTTAAAGGAGGTGCAAGGGGCAAGGTTTTTACACAGAGAATTGTCGGTACCTGTATACCTTATAGAATTTGAAGAGACATTCAGATAGTCACATGAGTGTGAGGAAAATGAAAAGATACGGATATCGTGTAGATAGAAGAGATTAGCTCAGTTAGCTATTTTGACACTTAATTGAGACCGCAGAACATGTTGGCCCAAAAGGATATTTGCTGAACTGTACTGTTCTGTAGTCTATGCACTGAGATTCTCAAATCTCTCTTACTGGCGCCAACCATCATTCCACGGTCAAAGTTACTGAGATCTCATTTCTTCCCCATTCCGATATTTGGTCTGATCAACAACTGAACCACTTGACCATCTCTGCATCCTTTTAGTAATTGAGCTGTTTCCATCTGATTGGCTGATTACATGTTTGCATTAACGAGTAGGTGTACATATGTACCTAATAAAGTGACCATTCAGTATAGAACATCATACAGAGCAACAATAAATAACAAAAATAACAGCCAGAATCTTCAGGCTCCACTTAGTTTATTTATTAAAAATTGCTATACTGTCATTACACCAGTGGGCGCCATGACGAATTCCCTCTGACGACAGCTTAAGTCGAGACAGCGATAAACTTACTGGCCAGTGTCTTAGAGGCTGGGCGCCACTGTAGCATAGCCGTTAGGTGACGCTATTACAACCCAGACGTTGGGATTCGAAGTTCATTTCCCGGCGCCGTTGTCTTTGTTTGTTTCTCCTGACAAGATTTGAGGTTACCCCTGTTACTCTGGGATTCTCCCACAGTTCAAAGACGTACCGGGTAGATTAATAGGACAGTGTGAAATGCCCCGTGATCAGCTGAGACTTAAATCGCGGTTGTCCAGAGTTGCCGGGGCGGAGAGTTCGAAAGATTTGAAAAACATCCTTCACGCTGTTCGAGGAAATAAATGAATGAATACATGCATACATAAACGGAAAGATCGTTCCATAGATAAACAAATAGGTAAATAAAGTTAGATCGGAGATAGCTAGATCGATAGATAGAGAGATAGAGAATAAGTAAATAGAGAGATATAGAATTTCAAACGAAATGACCATTACTGATAGGATGCCAGTTTTAATGGTTTTTAAGTTTGCCTTATCATCAGCTTTTGGAAGAAGGACCACCCGCTTTTTTTTTTCATCCAAGTTGTTATTTACCAATTTTACCTATTTTAAGTTGGATACAGAGTGTTCCACAACAGATAGTGTCCTATATCTATAATAAATTAAACTCCCAGAAATATATGCCCTCATAAGGAATGAAAACCTGTGATAGGGACACATCTGAATTGTGAAAAGACTTGGACTGGGATGCGATTTGGGATAATGCTGCCACTTCGAAAAACCCAATGGAGCATATCTAACACCGAGAATTAGACATCAAATGAGATTGTTTCCTGACCCATCTTGCTCATTTTGCCCCAACAGGACTGTTGTCCCTTTTATTCTTGTTGCCTAGGAATGTCCAGAGGTTTTTGGTTTGTGAGGGAAAGTTAACTTACAGAACGGGATACAACTACCAATGGACACGTTGTCCGTCTTCTAAATGATGAGTCTCACCTTTCCCTTACGGAAAAAAAAAACACGGGAAGTCTGGTTGGCAGGCCTGGATGCAGATAACAAGACTGTAGTCCAGCGAAGAAAACCTCCTCGTGATATTTTAAGTATTCACTGGCTTCGAAGCTTTTTCGACATTTCTTACCTTTAGCTATCATCAGCAAGAGTAAATGATGCACGACCAAACACAATCTTTTTTTTTGTAATTTATTTTTATTGAAGTTCATCAAACAAACATTTCCATAAGATGTATTTCAGACATTGTACAGATATATCATATAATCATATATATCACAAAATCTCCACAAAGTATTTATCTGAGGTAAGCACTTATAGAAAAGAGTGGCAAGAAAAAACAAGCAAAACGAAATAACTATGTACAAGTAGGGAGTTATCTTTTTTTTACAACAGATTCATTGATTTGTGAGAATAAAATCAGGCCTATGAGGCATTATATAGTTAAACCATTTTTCCCAATATGAATCAAATTGTTCCAGCTTAAGATTAACAGATGCTGTTATCTTCTCCGTTTTGTAAATGTCCATTGTAATTTCCATCCATGTATTTAAAGTTGGGCTCTCCTGTGATAACCATTTCCTAGTAAGAGTCTTTTTACCAGCCACCAACAGTATATTCATTAAATATTCATATCTTTTCAACCATTCTTGAGGTACATATCCAAAATATATGGTCTTACTCTCCAAGGGTATTTCATATTTAAAGATGTCTTGTAGGGTATTGTGTATCCCCCTCCAATAGTTTTTGATAGCAGGGCAGTCCCAGAAAATATGATAATGATTTGCATTTTGATTTCCACAATTTCTCCAGCAAACAGGAAGGTGACCTTCATAACAGGATTTCTGAGAGGGTGTAATAAAATATCTTATCAAGTTTTTTCCATCCAAACTCCCTCCATTTCTGTGAATTGGTACACTTCCATTGATATCTCCATATTGTTGTCCATTCTTCCTCAGATATAATTATCCCTCCTTCCTTCTCCCATTTTGTTTTAATGTATGAAGTCGAATGTGTTTCACGATTTGACAACACTTTATACATGCTTGAAATGATTCTGCTACCATTATCTGAATTATATGCTTTTCTAAAGAGCTCTATCAAGCATATATTTGCCATGGTTACATTTTAAGCGTCTTATTAACATACTGTCACATCTCCGAATACCGATAAAAATCTTGTTTTTCTAATAAGTGTTTCTCTTTAAGCATTTCAAAACTGAACAGTGTTCCTTCTTTCATTATGTTGCAAAGAACTGTTATTCCTTTAGCTGACCAGTCCTTAAGTCTAGCATCCAATGTATTTGGTGTAAAATCAGAGTCATATGCACACCATTTAAGAATTGCAATATCTCCCTCTAGATTATATTCTTTTATAGTAGTTTTCCACATTTTAAGAGTCAATTTCACCCATGGGTTATCAATAGTATTTATGTACCTTTGTTAATAGTCAAAATTGCTTGTATGGGGATGGGAAGTACCCGCTCCTAAATGTTTTTACTTTGAGCGTCATATGATGGGTTGCACCAACATATCACAGCTCTCAACTGTGCTGCAAAATAATAACCTCTAAGAGAAGGCAAGCCCCATCCCCCCTTTTCCTTTGTTAATTGCAAAGTTTTGAGACGAACTCTAGGCCTTTTACCCTGCCAAATATACCTTGATAGCATATTGATCCATTCATTGAATTGATTTTGATTAATCTCTATTGGTAGGGTCTGAAAGAGATATAACAGTCTGAGCAGTATATTCATTTTAATAGACTCAATCCCTGAACTGAGACTGAAAAAAGAAATCAGGCTCCATCTTGCCACATCTTCCTTAATTTCTTTTTATATATAAAGGTTGATAATTACATTCCGATCATTTTGCCAAATCTTTTGGCATGATGATACCCAACTATTTGAAAGACCCTGTGAGCCATGCCCGGGGTTATCTACTTTCAATTTCTCTTGGTGGGCTATAGTAATATGAAAGTAATTGGGTTTTATCTATGTTGATCTTGTATCCTGATAAATGACCATATTGTTCAAAGGATTGCATCAATTTAGGTAAAAAGTATGTTAGTTGCCCTAGACAGATCAAAATGTCATCCGCATAACCAGACAATTTATGTTCTGTCCCTTTAATAGTAATTCCCCTGATATCTTCATTTTGTCTGATGTATTGAGCTAATGGTTCCAGATATAACGCGAAGAGAAGTGGTGACCATGCACAACCCTGTCTCGTACCCCTTTCTAGGGTAAGATATTTGATAAATATCCATTGATTTTAATCCCAGCAGTAGGATTGTCATATAGTGTCTGTATAGTTTTAATAATTGTGTCTTGGAAACCAAATCTATGTAAAAGAAAATTCCAATTAACCGAATCTAATGCTTTTTCAGCGTCCACGCTTATCACTATTGCTTCGATTTTTTTTTGTATATGATCCATAATGTGAAGTGTCCGTATATTGTCTTGAGTCTGGTGTTGTCGTATAAAACCTATCTGATCATTACGTATCAGTATGGGTAGAAACTCTTCTAATCTTTTGGCCATGATAGATTATAAATAACCTATAATCTACATTAAGAACGGATATTGGTCTAAATGACCCGCAATCCATTTTATCCTTGCCTTCTTTCGGTATAGCTGAGATTATCGTTTCCTTCCAACTGGGTGGCATTTGTGCCTTTTTTTAGAGCCCAGTTTAGTGTGGGGAGTAAAACAGGAATTAACTCATTTTATATTCTTTTCACCACTCTGCCGTATACTCATCTGATCCTGGTGACTTGCTTAATTTAAGCCTACTAATTGCAGCTTTTCATTCAACTTCAGTTATGTCAGCAGTCATCCTTCTATTTTGTTCTTTGCTTAAAGTGGGTAACTCTAGAGAATTCAAGAAGTTGTCAATTTGGGTTATGCTTCCCCCTGGAACTTTGGAATATAGCGTTTTGTAAAACACTTCAAAAGCTTCTTGAATTTCACTTAGCTTATTTTTTATCATTTTCGTTCTTGGGTCCCTAATTCTATGAATTGTGTATTCTGCTATCTTTTTTTTCAGTTTCCACGCCAGTATTTTCATAGATTTCGATCCACTTTCATAATGTATGTTTCAGAAACATTAAGTTTTTCCTAATTTCTTGCGTTGCCAAATTATTTATTTCATTCCTAATTCATTTAATTTCCCCTAATGTATCCTGTGCCAAATTCAATTTGTGTTTTTTCTCTAGTTCCTTCAGCCTATTTTGTAATTCTTCTAATGTTTTATTCCTTTTTTTTCTTATATGAAGATATCGCTATAATTTTCCCTCTTAAGACCGCCTTCAGAGTATCCCATAAAATGGGAGGTGAAACCTCTCCATTATCATTAAATTCTAAGTAGAGACCACATTGACAAATACACTAGTGTGCAGAAGTATCAAGCACCCGAGCAACATATATGTGCCAAACACGTTTGCAGAGGACTGTGCGTTAAATTATTGCAGGAAAGAGTGGCCTGTTTGTGCGTTGCTTATATCAACTACTCTCTGGGTCTATGCTTAGCTTGTGTAGAGGCTCTGAGACTTTTCCCCAGTTTGGAGTTGTCGGACTAGAGTATTAGATCTGAGTTTTAAAGGAGGTGTCTTTATGAAGAAAAGCCTGCTGACATTTAATAACCTTCTCAATATGCATGTCCAAACTGGAATCATGCAAAAGGCCCCATGATCGTTGTGAAATTGCATTTTGTGCGCTGTTTTATTATTCTGCGATCCAAAACACTTGTGTGAGATACTTTATTGGTGTCGAACAGGAACCGATAGTTCAGGAATATAAGATTTCTTTAGACGGTGGCAAGTTTGAGCCAACAACACAAAATGCAAAAACACATTAGGTCAAGAAGCCTCTATGGAAGGGAATAAATTTTTGCCATAACAAGCCGAGGTCTTTCATCGGGACTGGGAAAAAAAGGGCGAAGACTCCAGAATAATAAGGCGGGGCAGGGAAAGGAGAGAAACTCGAAAGTGATCCGTCAACTCAGGTGAGGGTGAAGGTGAGTGAATGG
This sequence comes from Hemitrygon akajei, assembly GCF_048418815.1. Classification (NCBI taxonomy): domain Eukaryota; kingdom Metazoa; phylum Chordata; class Chondrichthyes; order Myliobatiformes; family Dasyatidae; genus Hemitrygon; species Hemitrygon akajei. The sequence goes on from NC_133147.1 coordinate 25,783,151, forward strand.
GGGAGGGCGATGAAATAAGAAGCTGAGAGGCGACAGGTACAAAGTTAGAAGGCAGCGAAAAAAGGAATCTGATAAGAGAAGGGAGTACACCATGGGAAAATGTCAAGGAGAAAGGGCACCAGAGGGAAGTGATAGGAATTTGAGGAAACGAGAAGTGTTAAGAGCAGATTATATAGAGAAATGGGGGAAGAGAAGGGGAGGGAAAGAGGTTATCGGAAGTTCGAGAAATCCTTGTATACACCTTCAGGCTGGAAGCTATCCATGCAGAATATGAGGCAATCGTTCTCCATCTTCAGAATGGGCACATCGTGGCAGTAGAGGAGGTCATTAATCGAAATTTTGGAAAGGGAATGGGGACAGGGCTTAAAATGTTTGGCCAGCGGGAAATCCTGCTTGTACCAGATTGAGTGAAGGGCATCCCACTCTACGTCGGATCTCACCGATGTACCGGAAGTCGCAGCAGGAGCCTTGGATACCGCAGATGACCCTGACAGACTCACCGGTGAAGTGTTAAAAATAACTGGAAGGACGGTTTCTGGACCTGAATGGTGATAAGGGAGGATGTGAATGGGCAGGTATGGCATTTCGTTCTCTCGTAGAAATAACTGCCCGAAGGGAGATCGGAGGGGAGTGACAAATAGACAAGTAAATCACGGAGGGAGCGAACACTGCGGAACGTGGAGAGAGGGAATAGTGGGAGGACATTGATGCCTAATTTTTAAACAATATGTAAAAACAGACTCTTAAGTCATTATTTTCGCTAAATAATGACGGACTAAATTGCAATTAAAATTCCGCCTAAAGTATGGAGTAAATTTATATTTTGTTCAAACGGAGGGGGTTTGCACATTTGATGCACTTTTTTTTTCTTTTCTCAGGAACCTGCGACTTTTGAGACTTAGCCATAGAATATCAAATGTTCCGCGCACATTTCATCAGCACCTTCAACTCTTTCCGGAATTTGTTTTGAGTCACTGCGTAGATAAACGTGTTTGTGCAGCAACTCAACCTCTGAAGCATATTGGCAATTTCCATCAGGATGAACCTGGGATCGTTGTAGCCATTAATTGTATAACCAACTTGAAATCGTTGAACGAAGAAGTGGATAACATACGGAATCCAGAAAAGGATGAAACATCCCGAGATCGCAAATAGCAAGAGAATGGACTTTCTACGATTTTCGATCTCCGCGTCGATCTGCTTCTCTCCCGTGGCGCAACAACGGAGTCTCTTACGGGCCCGACTGGCTACTAGAATGTGTCTGACAGTCAGAGCGTTGAACGAGAGAATAAACAGGAACGGGAGCAAAGGAGTCAGGATGCGATCGGTCCAATCAAATATTGTCCAGAGGATAAAAGAATAACGAACGTCCTTCTGTTTGCAATACCAGGGTACGTTGTCAATGACGTACATTGGTTCGTGCAAAAAGAACCAGGGAATGTTAATCACGCAGCCCAAAGTGCAGACGATAGGGACGACAATTCCAGCGGTTCGGTGGGTGCAATAATTTGCTTTGAGTTTCTGCCAACAGATGACGACATATCGGTCAAAGGTGAACGTCACCGTTAACCAAACCGAACTGTCCGTGGCGGCGTTAATTAACGCAATGCTTAAACTGCACATGGGTGTGATGGATAGGAAACTACCGGGAAAGTAAATAGCGGGAATGCGGTTTAATATCACGGCGGTGATAATTACCAGAAGATCCGTCGCCGCCATGGACACGAGGTACCTGCTGATACATTTGGACAGACCGCAGTTTCCTCGGGACAGGATCACAATGGCCACTATATTAACTGTGGGGAAAAGAATTGGAGATTGATGAAAGAACATACCCACAGTGGAAGTGGGTTGATTAATTACTGTACGGCTATTAAACATATACTCTGGGTCCACTTTATTAAGTACAACTGCACAAGTACACGCCTGAGCAGCTAATCACGTGCAAACAACTCAATAAATTAAAACATGTAGACATGGCAAGTGGCGGTGTTTACAACATGAGGGCAAGGGAAACCTCGGTTACTGGTAGAGATTATCGCATTTTTAAAAAAATGGGTATCGCTGTTCAGGAGGTTCAACTCTTGATCAGACCAAATATCAGAGTAGGGAAGCCACGCGATCTGAAGGATCATGATAGTGGAGTAATTGTTGATGCCACGCGGGGTGGTTTGAGTATCTCAGAAACTGACGTTCTTCAAGAATTTTCACACACAATAGTCTCCAGAAGAACAAAAATCATATCCAGTGGGCATCAGATCTGCAGACGAAGCGCCTTGGTACTGAAAGGGTACAGGTGAGAATGGATTGACCGGCTCAAGCTGACAGGACGGCGACAGAAACTCAACTAACCATTGGTTAAACCCGAAATCTAAGACAAGTGTATAATATAGATAATATGATCTCCAGAGTTAACACACTTCAGAAAATGTCAGTAATCGTCCTAAATAAGGCGAAATCAGCGCATAAAGAGTTGAAAATTAGATCAAACATTAATACAGTGGTAAAGAACTGCGGCGTGTTGTCAACATTTAAATTGTTCTATTATTTGCCAAATAGCTGCTGCATGTTTAGTGTGTCAAGATGAATGCCTAAAACTAATGCAGTCAAATTACCCTCTATACATTGTTACGCCGTTCCTATCGATCTTGTCATGAAGAACATAGTGGTATGAATTCATATGACTTGATGTACAACTCATGTCTATAGATTATAAACAGCTCGGTCTAAAAGTCTTAGCAATATATATATATATAAAATATATATATTATATCTATATAGTTAGCGTACGTTTATAGCTCAATTTCGTAGATACAGTACTCTGCAAAAAACGTTAGGCACCCTAGACTATGTGCCGAAGACTTTTTCACTGTATATGTAATAAATATTATATGTACTTATTTAAAATATATAATGTATGAAAGCACTCAGTGGCCAACTTATTAGGTACAGCTGTAGACTTGCTCTTTGATACAAATATCTGCTCAGCCAATCACGTGGCAGTTATTCAATTCATAAAGGTCAGAAGAGCTTGAAGCGTAAGACTCAAAATGTTAAAACAGTAAGAAATGTTTTACCTGGAACCGCGATCACTGCAAGAGCCGTGTAGTAAATTGCGTACACCAGGCCTCTAGGAGGGGCGTGCATTTTCCGTGACCAGTTCCGCGCATCAATCGCTCTATTGTCGATTTCGGAAGGAGTCCTGAATATACTTGACGCTCAACCGCGGAAGTCAGTTAAATAGCTCATGCTGTTTACAATTCAATCATGGGGAATGACATTAATTTAAAATACAGTCAGGGAACAAACATAATGACTGACGTCACAATTACCATTGCTAACAGCTAACGAACGAATAGATTTGGTAACAACCCCGTTGAAATGACCTCGTGAATTCGAAAATCCCTGCTGTTCTTCTCGCGTTACTATGAGGCTGTGTTGGGTGGGGGAAGGAGAGGTGGATGGGGGAACGTGGTGTATGCATACTTAATTCTTAATCTGCAATATTCAAAAATTGCTATTCACTTCCCGACCTTGTCATGCCGAAGACACCAATATGATGTGTAATATGAATTGATTATACAAACGATATTTGTATATTAAATATATATTATATATGTTATGTGTGTATATATACACATATATGTAAATATATAGTATACATACAGACGGTGGCGGCTTTATTAGGTACACCTACAGACCTACTCGCTAATACAAATACCCGATAAGCCAAGCATGTGACATATGACCAGATGTCAGAGTAACTGAATTAGGCCATTCAGCCCATTTAAATTGTTCTGCCTTTCAATCGTGACTGATTTATCATCGCTCACCACTCCGTTCTCCTGACTTCCTCTCGAAACCGTTGACGCCCATGGAAGTCAGGAACATATCACTCCACTTAAAATGCACCTTGTGACCTGTTCTCCACAGCCGTCTGAGGCAATTAATTCCACAGAGATATTCTCCGCATCTCTGCCCAAAATGGACAAAATGCAATTCTCATGTTGTGCCCGCTGGTCCTGGACTCCACAGCTGTGGGTAATATCCTCTCCATTTCAACTCAATGTAGGCCTTTCAATATTCGATAGGTTTCAGTCAGATAATTCTCCGGCACCATTCTTCAAACCTCCAGAGGATATAGTCCCAGAGCCATCAGGCTCTATTCATACTTTAATCGTTTATTGCCACAGACCGCTGTGGAACCAAGTCATTAAAGCAGAGGTTGATCGGTTTTTGATCAATTAGTGTGTCAAAGATTATGGGCAGAAGGCAGGAGAATGGAGTTGGGATAACAAATCGGCTATGAATGGATGGCGACAGACGATGGGCTGAATAGCCTCGGGATCCGCATCTTTATGTTCTTATGACGTTCAGCCATTCGGCAGAAACGGGGGAGGCAAAAATCTGCCTGCACACAGACGAAGTTAATGCCGACTTCAGAAATCTGAGGCACATGTGTAAGAGCACAGGGACAACTCAGTGCCAGTTTAATAATGCCGAATCAGCAGTTGGTGCAGTCAATAAGAGTTAATGAACTCAAACATATCAGGGGAGATACACAACGGGTGAATTTTAACGCTGTCTTGAATTTGGTCAGGTGTAAAAATGGCGCATATTCAGAGGCGTATGACACACGTGTAAGTAAACGGGGAAACCTCAGGTACACCACCCAGGCAAAGTGCAAAGTTCACAGTTGCTTTATATTCAAAGTACCTACAGACAACCTGGAGATTCATTTACATGCGAAAGTCCAAATTAAATGCAATGAAAAACAATTTTACCAAGGCAAAACTGCACAGTAACAAGGACTGAAAAAGAACCATCGTGCAAATACTAAATAGATAAGCAAATACGTAGGTAAAAGAATTAAAGAAATAAGTAATTAGATAGATAGATAGATAGGATTCAGCATGTTCCTGGCATGATAGCCATAATTGTAAACCACGTATTTTTGTACCAGAATGAAGACTCATTCAAATTCGATTGCAACATTCAAATCAAAGTTAAAAGTAGATACTGTTATTAGCGCATTTATACGTCAGCCTGGGATTCAGTTTCCTGCTGCCATGTTCAGCAAAGCTACAGAGTAGTAACTATAACAAGATCAATGGAAATCATCCAGTGTGTAGATGACAACAAACTCAAAACACAAATACAACGAGAGCAGGAAATAACAAGATAAAGAATCCTTTAAAATACTTCCTCCTCTTCCGAATTGCTTTCAAAAATTCCAGCCATTCCTACTCTGACATCATCCGTTGTTTTCTTATCAATTCTGGCCATCTGCTCTTGCATGGCTATGAAATTCCCTTTACTTCTGTAATATTGATACATCTATCTTTAGCTTCTCCCTTGCAGATTTCAAAGTGAATTCGTTCATTTACCTTGAGCAGTCTAATCAATTCAGGTTAATTGCACAACGCCCAACTCAGAATACCTGATCCCCTAATAGCCTGAATCACGACCTGCTCTGGAAAGCTATCTCGTGAGCATTGAAGAAATTTTCCCTTCGGAAAATAGCACCAAATTGATTTTCTCAACCTGTATCTATATTGACGTCCCCCACGACTATTATGTCATCGCCCTTTTGCCATTTATTTACTAGCTCCTCTTGTAATTTGTAGACAGCATTATTACTCCTTTTTGGGGTCTGTATGCAATTCAGATCAGGGAGTTTTCAAACTTGCATTTCCTTGGCTATATTCACAGAGGCTCTACTCCTTCTGGCCCTATGTCACCTCGTCCTAATGATTTGATTTCATTTTTAATAACAGAGCAACCCTGTCCCCTCTGCCTTCCAGCCTGTCCATTCGGTACAATGTGTATCCTTGGGCATTAAGCTCCCAGTATCTTCCCTTAAGCCATTATTCAGTGATGCCTACAGCATCATGCATGTGTTAAAGTACTGTGTTCAGCGCTCATCCAGCTTATTGTTTATACACCGTATAATCAAATATAACACCTTTAGTCCTCTATTCGCCTTTTTCGATTTTGTCCGCCTTTCCATTGCAACTCATCATGTTGAATGCAACTTTGTCCTGTCATCAGCCTCACCTGATTATACATTGCCTCTGTATGTAACCGAGCTACCTCATCGTCAGTATGACCACTCTGGTTCCCACCCTCCTGCCAAATTAGTTTAACCCCACCCGAACAGCTCTTGCCAACCTACCCGAAAGGATAAGTTACTCTCTCTGGTTCAGGGTTGAATCTTTCTGCGCCTTTATTCTTTCTTCCATAATGCATGAACGTGTACTTCACAGAACTATTATGTCGTCATTACTGCTTTCACATTCATTCATTCATTCATTCATTCATTCATTCATTCATTAGAAGTCCAGTTGCGTAACAGTGCTGGAAGTACGTTAAAGTTCAATATAAATTTATTATCAAAGTACATATATGTCATCATATAAAAACATGTATTCATTGTCTTGGAGCGAGGATTCAAGAAAAATACAAAGGAACATTACAGAATCAAGCGAACCCATCCCCCACAACAAGAGAGACAAACAGCCAATGTGCAAAGGCAACAAACTGTGCAAATACGAAAAGGAAAATAAGGTAATAATATTAAATAAATAAGAGATAAATATCGGGAATATGAGATGAGGATTCCGAGACAATGTCTGTAGGTTCTGGAAACAATTCAGTGGTGGGGTGGGTGAAGTTGAGTGACGCCAATATCCCACTGATCGTCCACACTGCCAGTAATCCGTCAGTAACCTTGTCGGATCGACATAATGAACTGAATTACTTCACAACTTTACTGGATTGAGCTCCATGAGCAACATCTCCGCCCAGCTCAGCATTATGTCTATATGTGATTAAAGTGCCCAAAACGTCAGTCCCCCTTGGATAAAGGAGTAGCAGCAAGGGAAAAAGTGTTAATACCGCAGCTGGCTTCAAATTTTTAAGTATTACTCTGATTCTCTGCATTACATCCTGGTCTGATTATTTTGCTGAGCAGGCCCGTCTATACCAAACCATTGTGTATCACTCGCAGGGCTAGACAAACATTTGGATCATTGTCTCTGTTTGCAAAGGGCGAGTTTGTCATTAGAATTATGGTCTTCCTTTGGGATATGGCAGCATCTTCGGAGACATACCCTTCGAGGTCGAACATATCGGTAAATTGACTCCAAATTGCCGAGTTAGACAAATGAAAAGTCCAACCCCGCGCGCGCGCACACACACACACACACACACACACACACACACACACACACACACACACACACACACACACACACACACACACACACACACACACACACACACACACACACACACACACACACACACACACACACACACACACACACACCAGAATGGCTTTCAGCATTACTTTATCCGACACCAGAATCTTCGGGAACAGTACAGCATAGGAACGGTTCCTTCGGCCAGCAATATTGAGCCGAGCTAAATAAATTTATAATGAAAAGGCCAACTGATTTAAGTCCTATATCCCTACTCAATATCCACATCCCTCTTGTTTTCTCACATTCATATGCCTATCTAAATGTCTCATCAAAGTCACTAATGTATCTGCCTGTACGGGCACCCCAGTCGGCGTAGTGCAGGTATCCACCACTCTCTATGTTTGAACTTACCCTCTCTTGCCTTAAAGGACTGCTCTTTGGTATTAGACACTTCAACCTCTGGAAAAAAATTGTCTGTCTACTCTATCTACTCTTCTCATAATCTTATAAACTTTTATCAGATCTTCCCTCACCCACTGTCACTCCAGAAGAAGACAACATAAGTTTGACCAACTTCTCGTTACAGCACATGCGCTTTAATACAGACAACATCCTTGTAAGCGGTTTCAGCACCCTCTCCAATGCCAGGAGATATTTCCGGTAATGGGGTGACCAGAAGCGTACGCAACACTCCAGATGCAGCGGCACTTGTGCTTTATACAGTTGCAACATACCTTCGTGAACTCAATGTTTCCAGTAATAAATTGGAATTTAGAAGATTGAGGGGGTATCTTATTGAAACGTATAAAATTCTACAGGGATTGGACAGGCTAGATGCAGGAAGATTGTTTCCGATGTTGGGGAAGTCCAGAACGAGGGGTTACAATTTAAGGATAAAGGGGAAGCCTTTTAGGACCGACATGAGGGAAAAACTTCTTCACACAGAGAGTGGTGAAACTGTGGAATTTTCTGCCACAGGAAACAGTTGAGGCCGGTTCATTGTCTATATTTAAGAGGAGGTTAGATATGGCCCTTGTGGCTAAAGGGATCGGGGGTATGAAGAGAAAGCAGGTTCAGGGTTCTGAGTTGGATGATCAGCCATGATCATACTAAATGGCGGTGCAGGCTCGAAGTTTATGTTTATGCAGGCTCTATGTTTCTATGTTTCTATTAATAAAGACAGCAGTTCATATGCCTTCTCAACCACTCTGTCATGTCGTGTCGCTACTTTCAAGGACTATAAACATGGCCCCAAGATTCTTCTCATCCACAACCCTGTTAAGGGCTTTGCTCAGCAGATAGACTGTTACGCAACAATATAGTATACGTATATGTTGTCTGTAATCACTTCAGAATCTGATTCCTCTCTACTTGGGATACTTATGGTTACAGCTATATTTTGGCTTTCTCCTGGATTCTTGCTTGTAAGTTTTCTTGTAAAGACGATTTTCTTGCAAGTTTCGAAAGCTGCAATTTAGTTTTCCATTTAAAATATGTGGTGATTTTGCTCCCAGTAGCAGTTTGAGCGAATGAACGAAAGACAAACAAATTAGTCAACCATTCTGTTAATCTCGACAGACAAATTGGTTCTGCAAATTGATTAGTGCACTTGGCGTCGAGGTAAGCTGAAACGTAAGAATCACAAGCTCTTACAGTCAGAAAGTAAATCCCACAGATCATTCTCACTGCCTCTCTCCTCCCCTCTGTCTTCCTGTGCAGCTTTTGCTCTCTCTCTCTCTCTCTCTCTCTCTCTCTCTCTCTCTCTCTCTCTCTCTCTCTCTCTCTCTCTCTCTCTCTCTCTCTCTCTCTCTCTCTCTCTCTCATTGTGCCCTCTGTATTTCAGTATTTCAGTGCAATACGTACTGCATTCTGAGTGAATTGTCATGGTGTCCGGCTGTTCCTCAGCCAGGAACGTTGCATACAGCAGTCAGAGAGACTGAGAAAAAGTGCTGACGGACGATAAAGCGGAGGCAGTCTGATTCCTGGCAGTGTGAGCGAATCGCGAATGTCACTGGAACAGAGTTGGTGGTGGGTTTGGAATGTGCCTGTGTGTGTCTGAGTAAAATATATCAGGGTTTCACTGTAGAGGGAGTGAGGGAATGAGGAGCTTGGAGATGAGAAGGTGGACTGAAAGGGGCATTAGAATGGAGAGAAAACTTAGAGGAGTTGGAGGGGAGAGAGTGTGGAGAAGAGCTGACGGTAGAAGGGTGTGTGTGGGGTTAATAAATACATTAAAGAGTCGGGTCCCGTGAGTTGTGGAGAGAAGACCCTGCGGGGATGTCCAGTAATACCCGAACGAGGCAAAAGGTGGATTAGGTAGTGAAGGGTATATATGGCATAATTACCTTCAATCGAAGACCATACGACCCTAAGATTTTGGAGCAGAGTTCGGTTATTCGTCCTATTGGGTCTGCTCCGTCATTTCATCGGCTGATTTATTTTCCCTCTCAACTCCATTCTTGTGCCTTTTCTCTATAACCTTGATGTCCTTAAATATCAATGAATGTCCGCTTCAAATACTCAATGACTCGGTCTCCACAAGTCTATGGGAATGAATTCCACAGATTCATAACAATCTGGCTAATGAAATTCCTCCACCTTTAAAAGACTGTCCTGTTCTGAGGCCGGACCTTGTGCACTCCATCCGGCGCTATCAATATTGGATAGGGTTCAACGGAATTGCCATTCATTCTTCCAAACTCCAGTGTTACGTGACTACGGCTTCCTTTACTGTGGGTGTCACTTTAAAACACCTGGACGAGGCGGCACTATGACGTTAGTATAACTGCTGGGACTTTCGGAAAGAAGGACAGAGAGAGAGAAAGAGATTGGGAGGTTTGTACAGCAAGCTGCTGGCAGAGGCTTGCTGTAACAATAGGTAAAGTCTGATACTTTCCCATGCCCAAAGGATTTGCTTGATTAACGGCACACAGTGCACATTGGATGTGTGACTGCCACTTTGTATGATCCATACGTGGATTTTGTTGGGGTATCCTGGGGCGACCACTTTTGTTAACCTTTACGTAGTTTCGGGTATGTCCTGTGGTAACCACTTGTGCTAGAGTATGTTTCCTGACTGTCACCTTGGATGTTTCTACGTGGATTTCGGTACGACTCGAAGGATAAGATCTTCGGCGACTGTTACTTCGTTTTCCCAGCGTGGAACTTGTGGAATTCTTAGTGATCGCCCCCTCTCTACATTTTAAAGTGGATTTACCAGCTCCTCCCCTCTCTTATTCCGTGGATCACGGGACCTTTCTAGTTTGTCATCTTAAGGCTTTAAGAACTGTTCCTAAGCTTGACATTTTAGAACCACACACACATAACACTGTCAACTTCTGTTTATTTCTTTTAATTTTCTATATTTTAGAGTAGATACTGATAAATATAATGATTTTCACGTTAGAACCTGACTCAATTTGTGATCTATTGCTGCTGGTACCTAACATAAATAGGGACCTCGTCCGGGATTTGAAAGTTATTGCAGCTTATTGATTGATTGATCATCGTTTTGATTGGTTACTTACCTTTTGCTTGACTTGTGTGTGGAAATCATCTGTAACAGATATTGATGAATTTCTGGCATCACCAACCTCTGAGGCATTAGAGGAAGCCAGAAGACAAGAGTTGTTTGTCATTGCTAAAAAACAGAGTTTTATTACGATGAAACCGGCGATGAGGAAGGCAAAGAGTCAAAGTAGAATAGCTGAATATCTACGTATGTGTTTAAAGAGGGGGTGTTAGAAACGTTTCCTGAAGATAAACCGGAGGACAATCAGTATAGGATGGAACAATTCTAGTTAGAGAAACTTAAATTAGAGAACAAAGAAAAACAAAGGGGGATTCAAGCTGCTGAAAGAGAAAAACATGACAGTTTGAGTCTGAGGAAAAAGAAAAACAAGGGTGCTAGAAACGGGAGAAAGAGAAAAGGAAAGGCCGATTGTGATAGAGAAGTTAATGCTCAAGAATCAAATTTCTGGCTCTAGGGATAAGTTTGTTGCCAGTCGGGAGGTTAAACTGGTCCCTCCATTTGATAAGGGCAAAGTTGATAAATACTTTCAGAATTTTCAAAAAGTTGCTCAGATCCTACGGTGGCCAAAAGATTGTTGACTTCTCATGTTACAGAGTGTAATTAAGAGTAAGGTTCAGCAGGCTTATTCTCTCTTATCGGTTAATAAGCAGCTGATTATGAGACAGTAAAACAGGCTGTGCTTAAAACTTATGAACTATTTCCAGATGCCTGTATTCAATGCTTTGAAACACCTGTAAACCCATAGGGTTCTGCACATTCTGAAGAAGCTCTGTCCGGGGCTGAGATGTATGACCTGGTCAGGACAGAATTCGCTCCTTTTATGCCAGAGGGATTTGTTTCACTGAATGAAGGGTCATCCCCGGAACCAGTGAAAATTCTTCGAGATACTGGGGCTTCTCAGTCACTCTTGTTAGACAATGTTCTACAGTTTAATGATGAGACTGCCGCCACTGGTGAGCTAAATCTTATTCAAGCAATTGGGCGAGACGTTGTTACTGTACCTCTGCACAAAGTATTTTTGAAGTCAGAATTAGTTTCGGGACCTGTTAAGGTAAGACTGCGCCCCAGTTTACCGGAGAAGGGTGTTTCATTTTGTTTGAGAATGACCTAGCAGTTGGCAAAATTGTTCCTGCAGTGCAGCTGACAACAAACCAATCACAGATAACCCAAAGATGGATTCTAATGTTTATCCCTCCTGCGCCGTAACTCGAGCTATAGCAAAGAAGCTTGCCAATACAGATGGTCCTGTGCAGCATGGTTCTGCTGCCTATGATGACCCAAATCGGGACGAAGGTTTTGATGACATGTCAGCGACTTTACTTACTTCAGTATTGGAACAGGATCCTGAGCTGCCAACCACGGCTGACAAGCCCCATCGGCCCGAGGGGACGTCTTATGGCGTCAGAAATTCATCTTTGCTTCTTCATCGGTCGGTTCCGCCGGGATTAGTGGCGAACATACACGTGAAAGCCAGGATGTGGACTTCGTTGTCGCAGGCTATGAGAGATCAATGCCATTGGGGGACTTTCGTACGTAGTGGAAGTTTACACCCACTACACTCATTTCCGGCCATTACAATCTTAAAGTACCATTCGGTGCGTCACAGTTCTGCTGGATTCAGGAACTAGAACCTTGATGGCATAAAACCCTCTGTAAGGCATATACCAGTCCATGGGTCGCAACTGCAAAGACAAGGAGTGATTTAGCCCTTCTTCCACTAACCACATGTGAGAGGAGATGTATCAGGAGCAAAGAGCCACCCACGATCCCGCCGAAACCATGCACGACTCTTTGTGTCACAAAGTGAAATCCGTGGACAGAGACAAGATGCTTGAACGGAGTCGTGTACGAATATTAAAATTCCTAGATACAGTGGAGAAGATGTTTCCCGTTCTAAGTGAGTCTAGGACAAGTAGGCATAGCTTCAGAATAGCAGAACAGAGAGGAGGAAGAATTTCTTTGGTGAGAGAGTGGCGAATGTGTGCAATTTGTTGCCAGACTGTTGTGGAGGCCAAGTTATTGGGTATATTTGATGCAGAGATTGATTCGTCAGGGCGCTAAATGTTACTGGGAGAATTCAGGAGAATAAGGCTGAGAGGGATAATGAATCAGCCTTGTTGGATTTGTTGAGCAGATCCAATATGCCGAATAGACTATTTCTGATCCTATGTTTTCTGCACTTATAAGTTCCGGCTTCCCTAATCGACGAAACAGAATCGCTGACGATTCATCTTCTATGTATCAACCGTCAGAATTTCAGGCTGACTGTGGTTGGTTGAAACTTTCACTCCCAAACCCGGGTTAGGAATGCAGGCTGGCTTTATCTCCGCCCTTAATAAATTGGACAGAGAATGGAATGAGAATTCCGAGCAGATTTTTTTGCCGCCGATCCTGTTACCGAGGTCCGTTGGAATCAGCAGAACCTTTACTGATTGACATCCCTACCTCCTGAACTCAGGAGTTACGAGATAGGGATAGGATCAGGGAACCTGCTGATCTCCCTTTCCTGTAACGCAGTAGATCATTGGGCAGGGATGAGATCCCGGTTGTCTTAGATGCTGTTCCCCTGGTCCCTGACTCAGATCTGTCAAAGTGTCTGAAGGCTAGTTTCGTCTGCACCCACTACAACCCATTTATCCTACCACCTTCCCCCCACCCCCGTCCCTGCAATTCATCTGCTGCCCGTCCTACACTTCTGCCGAGGTGTTCCAACCTCACCATTCCCAACTTCCTTTGCTACCATCAGATTCAAAAACTCGCTCTCTATTGCACATTAACAAATACAGTACTGTGAAAGAGTCTGAAGCACTCTATGTACATAAATGTGCCAAAGACTTTTGCACAATATTGCACACAAAAGTATTGCAAGCAACAGTGGCCTGCTTCTACACTCGTTATATTAACTTCTCTATGAGTCCATGCTTAGGTTCGGTAGAAAATGGGGACCCTTTCCCCAGGCTGGAAACATCAAGCTAAAACATGAAATCTCTGAGGACGACAGTTTGCGGATTCAGAAGATTATCACTAGGATGCTGCTCGAATTAGAGGGCTTAAACCTTCTTACTGCCCGTTACGACGCTGCGGAGCGTCGGAGGCTGAGCAGAGATCTGATCGAAAGTTATAAGAGAGGCATAGATCGTATGAAGAGCAAAAGATGTTGTGATGAGTATACAAATGCTGAGTATCACGGGTTAGAGCTGAAAGTTTAAAGGATATGTTCCAATATTAATGAAAACTCGCTTGAGATTCTGAAATGATGAAACTTCACGTCTTTCTGAAGAAAGGCCTGACATGTTACTCGCTACTCAATACACATATTTAGAATGAGAATTATAATGTCACGTGATCGTCACCCAATTACATTTTGTGAGCAGACACCATGTGTTCGATCGTTGTTTCATCTTATGGGTACTATAAACATTTGTATGTGATATTTCGTTGGGTTTAAGCAGCAACAGGCAATTTATAAGCGCAATAGTTTCTACAAATGCTGGAAACTTTTGAGCAACACACACAAAATACTGAATCGTCTCATTAAGTAAGGTAGCATTATGGAAGGGAATAAATAGCTACAGCTCGTGGCGCCTAATGAAAAAGGGAAGAGAAGCCAGAATAAGAAGGCAGGGGAAGGGAAGGAGTACAAGCTGGAAGGTTACAGTGAACACAGTTAAGGGGTAAGCTGAGAGTGTGGCCGAGAGGGGTGAAGGATACATGGAAAGGGTAAAGGGCTGATGAAGAAAAGATCTGATCGGTGAGGAGAGTGGGGCATGAAAAACTGAAGGTGCAAGGGCAGCAGATGGAAGACATGGGGATGTGAGGAGAAGAGAAGATGTTGGAGTGGAAATAGAGGATGAGTGAAGGGGAAGGCAGAAGAAATACCGGAGGCTGGAGTAAACGATGTACACGCCTTCAGGCTGGAGGCTCTCCAGACAGAATATGAGGTGTTCGTTCTCCACCCTGCGAGTGGCCTCATCGTGTCAGTAAAAGGGCTATTGGTCAACACTTTGTGATGGCAATGGAGAATGGAATTAAAATGGTTGGCAGATGGAAATGCTGTTTGTTGCGGACGGAGCGAAAGCCACCTGCAGAGGAGGCCACAGCAGGAGTACCTGATAGAGTTGGTCGTCCCGTCGGACACTCAGGTGAAGTGTTGCCTTACCTGTAAAGACTGTTTGGGGGCATGAGTGGTAGTGAATGAGAAGGTAAATGGGCAGATGTTGCGCTTTTTCCACTTGCAGGTATAAGTACCAGGAGAGAGGCAGGTGGGGTGGGATCAATGCACAAGAAGATGACGGAGCGCGCGATTCCCACCAACAGCCAATAGTGGGGATGATGGGAAGCTATGAGCATCAAATTATCCTCCAATCGAAAACGACTATTAAATTAATCAATATATTAAATAATAATTTCTGATACAGAATGCCAGGGTGGTGTATAATTCTAATTAACCTGGAGTTTTCAGTGAAGTTTATTTGTGTTTAAACGGAACGAATTTGCAAAGTTTTTTTTTCTGCAGTCGCCTTCTACTTCCATGATGAAGCTAACGAATGTGAAATGTTCAGCGGAAATTTCATCAGAACCTTTAACTCTTTTCGGAATTTGTTTTGAGTCACTGCGTAGATAAACGTGTTTGTACAGCAGCTAAGCATCTGAAACATGTTGCCACTTTCCATCAGGATAAATCTGGGATCTCCGTAGCCATTAACTGTATAACCAACTTGAAATCGCTCTACAAAGAAGTGTATAACATACGGCATCCACAGAAGGATGAAACATCCCGAGATTGAAAAGAGCAGGACGATCGACTTCCTGCGGCTTTCCATCTCCGGGTCGCTCTGTCTCTCTCCTGCGGAACAACTGCGGAGTCTCCTACGGGCCCGACTGGCCGCCAAAATGTGCCTGACCGTCAGAGCGTTGAATGAGAGAATAAGCAGGAACGGGACGCAAGGGGTCACAACGCGATCGGTCCAATGAAATAATGTCCACTCCAGAAAATTATAAAGATTAGTCCTCCGTTTGCAATACCAGGGCACGTTGTCAATGACGTAGACTGGTTCGTGCAAAAAATACCAGGGAATGTTAATCACGCAACCCAGAGTGCAGACGACAGAGACAACAATTCCTGCGATTCTATGCGTGCAGTATTTTGCTTTGAGTTTCTGCCAGCAGATGGCGACATATCGATCAAAGGTGAATGTGACCGTTAACCAAACCGAACTGTCCCTAGCGGCGTAAATTAACGCAATGCTCAAACTGCACACGGGCGTGATGGAAAGGAAACTGCCGGGGAAATAAATAGCAGGAATGCGGTTTAATATCACAGCGGTGATAATTACCAGAAGATCCGTCGCAGCCATGGACACGAGATACCGGCTGATACACCTGGACAAACCGCAGTTTCCTCGGGAGAGGATCACAATAGCCACTATGTTAACTGCGGGAGAAACAATTGAAGATTATCACAAGAACGTATTCGCAGCAGATGTAATTCTGAAGTTTGAACGTAAAACCTTGCACAATTACAGTATGTCACCAAACAAACTTTGGCAAACTTCTATTGATGCTCTACAAAGGAGATTATCCTAACTGGTTGCATCACAACCTGATATGGAAACCTCAATGACCAAGAAGTAAAACGGGAACAGGAAAAGTCTTCTGGGCTTGATCAATTATCACGGGCTAATAAAATATACATTCTGTCTCCACTTTATTATGTACACCTGCTCGTAAATGCGAGTGTCTGAGTAGAGGAGGGGTCCAACCTGGGCTACACGGACCCTTGGTTAGTGGTAGGTGCAATGTCATAAAAAGTTGGGCACCCTGGTCAAGCTGTTGCTCAAACCCGCATCATAATGGAAAAGCAATTTGATCTCAATGTCTTTGACCATGGAACTATTGTTAGTAGTTTCAGTATCTCAGAAAGTCTGATCTTCTGGGATTTTCACACATAGGGGAACAAAGAAACAAACAAAAATTCCAGTGAGCCTCAGAACATTCCTTGTCAATCAGAGATGACAAGAGAGAATGGCTTGAACTAAAATAACCAAGGGTTATACCCGTACACTCAGAGAAGTCTATTACTGCGTTGTTCTCCAGTTAACCCAATTTAGAAAATGTCGGCGATGGTCAGTGAGACGATGTCAGTGCATTAAGATTTAAAACTGGTTCAAACATTAACACTGCATGGTTAAGACAATGACCTAAATTACTCTTGTTACAAATGCTGTGGCGTGTTCGCCACCATTTTAAAGAATGTTATTTAATTACTTTATTACTTTTCAAGTAATTTGCTGTACAATTAATACAGTCAGATTGCATTTATCATTCCTTTCCCCGTACATATGGTCATGCAGAACACAGCGGTATGAATGTATAATTTAATTATTAGTCATATTCATATATTATAAACAGTTCTGTGTAAAAGTCTTAGATGCATATATATAACAAGGATTACCAAGATGCAGATATTCCTAAAAGGTTTGCACAGTAGAGTAAGCTGCTGTTTAATGCTATTTCCTTCGTGGTTATTTTGATTTGATTTGAAGCTTATCGTGGAAAGACATCTCCATCTCTAATTGGCCTCAAATAGCAATATCTGGAGTTATAACGTTTTATTAATATTGGTAAGCATTTAGTAGATACAGTTCTCTCCAAAAGTCTTGGGCACCCCAGACTATTTGCCGAAGGCTTTTGCCTGTACTGTGTATATAAAGTATTATTCTATACGTATGATGTATAAAAGCCACCAGTGGCTACTTTATTAGGTTCACCTGTATACTTGGTCTTTGATACAAATATCTGCTCAGCGAATCAAGTGGCAACAATTGAATTCTTAAAAACCATAACAGCTTAAGACATAGCATCACAGAATTTGAAATAATAAGAAATGCTTTACCTGGAACCGCAATCACTGCAAGAGCCGTGTAGTAAATAGCGTACACTAAGCCTCTGGGAGGGGCGTGCATTTTCCGTGAGGGTCTGCGGCACGCGTTCCTAACACCAGTCGCGTTTTGGTCGATTTCAGAAGGAGTCCTTTATATACTTAACGTTCAATCGGGAAAATCAGTTCAATAAACTCATCTTGTTTACGATTCAGTCATGGAGAATGACATTAACTTAGATACACTCAGTTAACAAACATAATAAATACCGTTACAATTAGCATTGCAAACAACTAACGAAGGAACAGATTTGGTAACATCCTCATTAGTGTGACCACGTGAATTGGGAAATTGCTGCAATACTTCTCACTTCCTGATGAGGTGGTGGTTGGTGTGGGGAAACGCATTGAGTACACATTCAAAGCTCAATATGTAACATTTCAACAATTGCTTTTCGCTTTACCGACCCTATCATGCCGAACACACCGATCTGACGTTATGTAATTTGATTATTTCAAATTATATGTATAAAATATATATTATGCAGACATTTTATACAAATACTGTATACATTCACTCGATGGTCAGTTTACACCTACAGAACCGCTCGTCAATACAAATATACAAATATCCGACAAGCCAATTATGTAAAAGGAACTCAGTTTATAAGAACCATACGACCAGAAGACAGAAAAGCAGAATAAGGCCATTCAATCTGCTCTACCGTTCCATAATGGCTGGTTTATTATCGCTCTCCCCCACCCCTCTTTTACTTTTCCCCTGTAATCGTTGACTCCCTTCTTAATCAAGAACCTATCAATCTCCACTTAACATGCACCTAATGATCTGTCCTCCACAGCCGTCTGGGGCTTAATTCCACAGATTGACTTCCATCTTGCCAGATATATTTTCCTCATCTCTGCTATAAATGAACATCCTTCAATTCTAATTTTGTACCCGCTTATCATGGACGCAGCATCTGCAGGAAACATTTCTATTCAATGCAGGCCTTTCAATATTTCAATAGGTTTCATTGAAATCATTCTCCCGCACCATTCATGAAACCTCCAGAGATCATAGGCCCAGAGCCATCAGGCTCTACACATACCTTAACTCTTTGTAGCCAGAGACCGCTGTGGAGCCAAGCGATTGGGTATCTTTAAGGCAGAGTTTGATAGGTTCTTGATCAAAGAGTGTATCAAAGATTATGGGCACACGGCAGGAGAATGGAGTTGGGATAACAAATGGCGGAGAAACTATGGACCGAATGGCCTAATTCTTTTCAGCAGCCTTATGTCCTCATGGTTTTCATACATTAGACTGAAACAGGGGAAAGCAAAAATTCGCCCTTAAGCACCCTCAGCTTATCTGTTCATGAATGATTTCAGAAAGATGAGACACATGGGGAAGAATAAAGAGAGTGTCCAATGGTAGGTTAATAATGCCGCTTCAACCTTTGGCGCAGTCAATAAGATTATCATGAAAATCAGATACTTCAGGAGAGGTACACAACTGATCCATCATAATATCTACTGATTAATTGTGGAAAATGAGATATAAAATAGCAACATCATGCATCCGCATCTGCATTGGTGCTAGAAAGTTTTTGAACTGTAGAATTTTATCCATATTTGCATAGGTATGCCCTAAACGTGCTCAGATCATCACATAAGTCCTAAAACTAGATTTCAAAAAAACCTAAATAAATCATTGGCACAAAAACTTGATACTTGCCCATTTACTTATTGAGAACAATGATCCAATATTACTTGTATTTGTTGGAAAATGTGTATGAACCTCCGGGTTAATGAATTCCGGTAAAGATAATTAGAGTCAGATGTTCCAACCAATGGAGGTGTGAGCTGTAGAGGTGCCCTGCCCTATTTCAAAAAGAGACAGCGAAAGTCAGGTTACTGGCAGATCCTGCTCTTCTCATTAAAAATCGGTTTCTGTGCACCATTCCTCGATGAAAACAGCTATCAAAGGACCGTAGAAGAAGAATTGTAGAGATTAAGAATTGTAGAGATACATTAAGCTGAAAAAGGCTGCAAAAACATTTCTAAAGGGCTGAAGGTTCATCAGCCCATTGTAAGATAAATTGCCTACAATTGGAGAGAACTCAAAACTGCTGCTACTCTCCCTAGGGGCGAGCATCCCTCAAAGGTCACATCAACAGCACAATGCGCAAAGTTGAAGGAGACGAAAAAGAATCCAAGGCGTAACAGCAACAGTTCTGCAGGTGTCTCTATAACTTGCTAAAGTGTCTGTTCATGTGTCCACTATTAGAAAAACATTGAGCAAGAAAATTGCGCATGGAAGAACACCACAGAGGAAATCACAGCTCAGAGACAACATTACTGCACGTGTCAATTTTTTTAAAGACTGTCTGTATACTCTGCAATGCTTCTGGCACTTCTCTCTGTGGACAGATGAGACAAAACTGAAACTTTTGGTAGAAATATGCATTGCTATGTTTGTAGGATAAAGAGCACTGCACAGCAACACCAAAATCTCATCCCAACTGTGAAGCATGATGGAAGGAGCGTCGAGGTTTTGGATCGCTTTGCTGCCACAAGGCAGAGAAAACTTGGAATCATTCAGAAAATAATTGATTCAAAATTGTATCAAAACATTTTACAGGTGAATTTCAAGGTAGCAGGCCGCTAACTGAAACTTCATAGAAGTTGGTTAATGCAACAAAAAAATGATCCGAATGCAAGAGTAAATTAACAACAGAATGTTTTAAAAAGAAGAAAATTCTTGTTTTGGAATGGCCGAGTCAAAGTGCAGAGCTTAACCCTTTAGAAAGGATGTGGAAGTACCTGAATCCAACAATTCAGGCAATGAAGCCAGCATTATCCCAGAGCTCAAACAGTTTTGTCAGGAGGAATAGCCTAAAAACCTCCAAGCCCATGTGCAAGACTTGTTACTGGAAACATTTGGTTGAAGTTATTGTTGTATTTGGATGTGACAGCAGTCAATGAAAGCAAAGATTTACAATTTTTTCCCTGAGAAATACACGTCATATTAGATAATTTTTCTCGAAATACACGTTATATTAGATAATTTTTCTCAATAAATAAATGATCGAGTGTGATGTTTTTCCGTGATTTATTTAATTGGTTTCCTTTATCTAGATTTAGGACACTGTGAAGATCTGCTCACATTTTAGGTCGTATTTGTGGAGAAATGGAGAAAATCCAATAGGGATCACAAACTGTCTAGTATTACTGTAATCACCATACACTTAGATATGAGCAATATACCACAGAAGATGGAAAATAGTACCGTGAAGGATGAAAGGGTGTGAAAAACAACTGAGGTTAGATCAAGCCCGGTACAAAAGCATTTTTCATTTTTGTAAAAATATTACCAATATTACAAAAAATCGTTTTATTATGCCCCATAGTCATAGTTGATAGAGCCTCTTTATAAATATAAACTATACCTAATACTTGTGAAATTCTTTCAACATCTGATGAAACTTTGGCGTAATATATGTACTCTATCTTTTAACAATCAAAAGAGAACAACCACTGTTATCAAAATAAACCGATCCATATTCGAGGGAGGTTCTTTAAGCCCTTATCTTCCTTTCAACTTGCTCTTTAATAAACTGATCGGTCAAAAATTGTGTGTCAAATCAGAAAAAAAACTGAATTATTTTACCTCGAATCGCCTTCTATACATGGATAAAACTGTGCGCACCCTCATCAGTAAAGCTAAAGTAATTAATTCAAATGGCAGACCTTACAACTAAATAAGTGCAGAACATTAAAAACAAAGAAAGATTCCACAGAGCTAATAGAATACAAAATAGGGCAGGAGAATACAATACAACACAAAGGCTAATATGAAGCATGTAAGTATTTGTGATATAAACATGCAAAGAAAATTGATCATAGTGTGATAAAGGGAAATTTTTGACAGAATTTACATCAAGCCTTCAGAAAATTTGTATAACAGACTTCAACAGTATAAATGAAACAAAGGCAATAAACGCTTTCACTATTCCAATATTAACATATATTTTTGTCATAATATCTTGGACTGAAACCGATCTGAAAAATTTACAAACGAAATAAAAACTGAAATGTCAAATATCAGAAAACACAGTGTGCACTCGAACGCGCTTAGATTAACACTGTCTCAGACAGCAGGATGAATAAGGATAAAAGACATTCAAATCTACAGGACAGTTGGGTAACATTTCTAAGGATCTATTTTTATCAACGAAAACATGATTCAGTACTCTACAGGAGCATATGAAATTCTGAGATGTACACACCACAAAACTTAAATGACAGCACAGCTCAGAAAAATGAATAAATTAACACTTTTGAAGAAAACGTTAAACGATAAGAAGAGCATAACTCTACATGGAAAATATCCCCACGATATGAGCAGACTAGATCAGAATCAGAATCAGGTTTATTATCACTGGCATGTGTCATGAAAGTTGTTAACTTGGCAACAGCAGTTCAATGCAGTACATAATATAGAAGAAGAGAAAAGGTTTCTTTGAAAATAAATAAACAAATAAATTGCAGTGTATGTGTAAAGAATAGATCAAAATCGTGCAAAAACAGAAATAATATATATTAAACAAGTGAGGTAGTGTTCTCGGCATCAATGTCTATTTAGGGATCGGATGGCAGAGAGAAAGAAGCTGTTGATGATTTGCTGAATGCATTTGCGCTGTGCCTGTCGTGGTTACTTGAAATGACTTGGAGACACAGACAATTCTTCAAGAAAAGTAAACCTTTATTTGCAAACAAAGGCTGAGGCAATCAATGAACTTGTCACCGAAAGCCCACCGAGCTCCGATGTACAGCGTTCTTTATAGTAATTTCTTATCTCAGTTACATTTCGGTTTCATCAGCATGCCCAATCAATTTTTAGTTGCATATCATCTATATATGAATTAATTAATCGATCTCGCCTGGCCCGCGGTACGTCACCATTGTTTTTCACCCGTTCGCATTGGGGCCTTATTCGCGGCCAAGATTATGTTTTTCAGACAACCTCCCTCACAGTATATTCCTGCTCGCAGCATCCTGTCCGCCACCGTTATCTCGTACTAAACAAAGGCTGAGTGTAATACATGGGATACATCACAGCTAATAGTGTTGCAAAACAAGCAGGTGTACCGTAAGTGCCATAATATGCAGCTAAGAGAGTACAAAGTATCTAGTGAAAACAACACATAACAAAATGTGCTTAGAAGTGATTACATAGTATAGTAAATAGCTAATACATAGTGATTATAGTTCAGGTATATATAATGATTATATCAGGTATATTTCTCAATATGCCTAGCCACAATGTGATGGGTGGAGAGAATAGAGCAGTGAGCTAAGCACACACCCCTGAGGTGCACCAGGATTGATCGTCAGTGAAAAGGAGATACTATCACCAATCTGCGCCATTTGTGGTCTTCCAGTTAGGGCATCGAGGATCCATTTGCAGAGGGAGTCACAGAGCCCCAGATTCAGCAACTTCTCGTTCAGTGTTGTGGGAATGGCGCTGTGAAATGCTGAGCGATAATCGATGAATAGCATCCTGACATAGGTGGTTGTATTGTCCAAGTGGTCGACAAGGATGTTCAAAGTTGGAGGTCTCTTCCCAGAAACAGAAATGTTTTTTGTGGCATTACAGGGAATAGGTGGCTAACTCAAAATTAAACTAAAATGCATAGTAAAACACCAACAAATTCAAGACGATAAGTCAAGTCAAGTCACTTTTTATTAGCATTTCGACCATAACTTCTGGTACGGTACACAGTAAAAACGAGCTAACGTTTTTTCAGGACTATGGTGCTACATGAAACAGTACAAAACTAGACTGAACTACGTAAGAACAACACAAAAAAAAAACTACCCTGGACTACAGACCTACCCAGGACTGCGTAAAATGCACAAAACTGTACAGGCATTACAATAATTAGTAAACAAGATTATATGCACAGTAGAGGGCAGTCAGTCCAGACTCTGGGTATTGAGAAGTCTGATGGCTTGGGGGAATAAACTATTGCATAGTTTGGTCGTGAGAACCCGAATGCTTCTGTGGCTTTTGCCAAATGGCAGGAGGGAGAAGAATTTGTATGATGGCTCTTCATAATGCTGTTTGCTTTGCGGGTGCAGCGTGTGGTGTAAATGACGAAAATTGCAAGAGAACCCGGAAAAAACTCCAACACTTTCGGTTGTCCTGCAGCTGTTATCTTATCACTTACGCAGGCACAGTGAAATGACAAAGATCATTGGCTAAAGCATTGCTTTAAAATGTAACCACATAAAAGAAACCATACCCTTCTATAAATGGAAGCCTGTTCCAGTATTATATTCATACTCTTACAAATTATATTTACGACAAATACATTATTACACATAGACAACCATAATAACCATTCGGATATAATGATGCAGGATTAATGAACAAGAATTACTTCCTTAATAGATTTCGCCACTCCAAACACACGTAACATACCGAAATCAATAAATTAAATGCTGAATAAAAAGAGGAAATAGAAAGACGATGGAACATGAACAGGGTATACAATGAACTGCTTATAACTGCTATCACGCCAAAGGCACAGTAGAACTAAGCAATTAGGGCTTCACCAAAATATCAATGTATAGCTTCAGAAATACATCACAATAAACACAAAAAAAAGTTGAGAAAATGAAGAAATGAGTGTACTGGTCCATGAACCGTACTTCAGATTTTACCAGCTTGAACTAAGAAAAAATAAAAGAAAATAATAACAACAACAACAACAACAACAACAACAATAATAATAATAATAATAATAATAATAATAATCTTATCCAAGTTAGGGGCGGCTGAAACCAATACCTGGCTGAAGGTATAATAAAGCAATACGTTTTCACTTCAAAAATGGTGAGGTGTTTACTGAACAGAGTGATACGGTCGATGCCTCCAGATAGCCAGGCAAGTTTGGAGCTGACGATGGGCATGATACCAAGCGAATCGCTAGTATTACACGGCGAATAGGCGGGCAGGTACCGGGAAACCCGAAATAGATACTGCCAGCATTCAATGTGGTCCATAGACACTAGAGGCTGCGACTGCTGCAGGTGTTTGTCAGCGGAGCAGCCCAATTACAACTGAGCCTACTCAAACAGTTTAGAGATGAAACACACACTCGAAGTGGTCATCAGAAGCATGCACATTCAGAATGCGATACATTATTAAGTAACTGAACTTGAAACTGGCATGACAGGATACAGGGACAAACTTGATCAAAGGTGTATTGCTCAAAAACCCTTTATACAAGTAAGTGCGCAACGAATACCAGAGCTGCCTCGAGTGAGAGCAAAAATAAATAAATAAATCAGCAGATAAATAAATACATAAATAACTTTCCCCCTACTGACACGGTAAAGAAAATAAAACATGAAATTGCACGAGACCAAGTATACATGAAATGCGCCTGATGAAGGAAACAGAATTATGAGTGCAGAAACGGTGAAAAAGGTTTACACAAGAGAATAATACTAAATTCTATGCAACAAATTAACACCGACACTAGCACAAAATTACCAACAAACACAAAGAAAATGAACTTTCGTTCTCATATCTGGACAGAGGATGATCAGTAATCAAGACTCAACCTGGATTAGGGAAGAAAAGGAACGCACAATTGAGGAAATGCAAAGCAAAGACCAAGCGTTACATTGGATATGGTGGCTATAAAAATACCCACACCTGGAAGTATATTTGCAGATATTGTAATTACTTGCCTTCACCTGTACATATTAAAAATCAAATATGCTGGGAAAAATCCTGAAAAAATGTCTGAATTCTTGACAGAAGGTAAAGGGTGCTTGCCAGTTACAGATTTATGAAAGCCACCATTAAAAACAACTCAAATGAAATCCCAGCTATAGTTTTCCAGAAGGCACGTGGGTGACTCTTACGTCAACTGGAAGTAGGCTGTCGAGTCTGATGAAACTAAAATTGAGCGTTTTGGCTATCAGACCGAACACCACACATCAACAAAAACACGCCATCCTTACCGTGAAGTATGTCAGTGACTTGTGAATCGAGAGGGCAAAGCAAATACAGCAAATGACAGAAAATTCTTACGAAAACCCTAATGCAGTCTGCAAAGAACTGTGTATTGGGAGAAGTTTGGTTTTCCAGCAAGACAATCACCCCAAGCATAAATCCAAAGCGAGGCAGGCATGGCTTAAAAACAGCAAAGTTAATGTCCTGGATTGAATAAGTCAGAGTCCAGATCTCAATATAATTGAGAATTTGTAGCTCGACTTGAAAAGGGCTGTTCATTCACAATCCCCATGACATGTAACAAAGCTTGAGCAGCTTTGTAACGATGAATGCGGAAAATTGCAAAGTCCGGCCGTGCAAAGCAGACTGAGACCTACTCTCACAGACTCAAGGTTGTAATTGCTACCAAAGGGGCATCTACGAAATATTGCCGTGAAGGGTAGGAATACTTATGCAATCGAACATTTTGTTTTATATTTGTTATTAATTGAGGTCACTTTGTAGAGATCTGTTTCCTCGTTAACAAGAAAGAATCTTTTTCTGTTGATTAGGGTCAGAAAATAGCCAGATTTTGTTCTGTTAAAAGTAGGAATGCTTCTTTGTTATAAGTGCTTTCTCTCGCAGTTTGTTTGGCTTAAAATTAATGATATCGTGAATTGTATTCGTTTGTTAACCAATTGGGATTAATGTTATTCTTTCTCTTCTGAGTCTGTCAGCTACTGTTGGTGGGGAATTGGGCAGTCGGTGCGAGGGGATGAGCGAGAGAGGACGCGATGCTGTAAGCTGGGCGACGGGACGGACCCCGAGCTGTGGTCCGAGGTCAGGAGGTTCGGCGAGGAGAGGAGACGAAGAAACAAGTGCCGGGAGTGCTTGATTGATCACTACGGGTGATCCTGAGCTGCGAGTCGAGGAGGTCTGAGGGGATCGAATGGTGGCCAGAAGACTTCGTTAATTGAGCTCCAACGGTTGTGCACGAAGTGGTTTGGACTTTAATAAGTGGCGCCTTTTCTTTATTTTCTTTTCCTTCATATTATATTGTATCATTATTAATCACTTAGTTCTAGTAATATCTATAAAGTATAATAATTTAATCGCACATGGTGTACTGTCTGTTAATTATGTTGTGGACATCACTGAGTGGCAGCTGAAAGTAGGTAATAGTTCAGAGCTTAACACCACATGATATACTTTGTATCGAAAGGACAGGCAGGAAAGCACAGGTGGTGGTGTGGCTCTGTTGGGAAGAGATGGAATCACATAGTTAGAAAAAGGTGACACAGGGTCAGAGAATGTTGAATCATTTTCGGTGGAGTTACGATACTGCAAGGTAAAAGAAACATCATGGAAGTCACATATAGACCTCCAAATAGTAGCCAAGGAGTGTTTTTGAGATTAAAAACGAGAGCTGGAAAAGGCACGTAATAAAGGTAGTGACATAATTGTAATGGGGGGACTTCAATATGCAAAGGGATTGGAATGCCTAAGAGAAGGCGTCTTTGAGCAGCTTGTGCTTGAGCCTACTAAAGGAAAGGCTGTCTTGGAGTGGATGTTGAGCAACAACCCAATTTGAGAGGGAGAAGCGTCAGTCACATGCATCAGTATCGCAATGAAATAAATGGAATTACATCGGCAGAAAGAGGAGCTTGCCTTGAGGATACTGACGGCGAAGACGGCAGAACAGGGATGGCTGAAGTTTCTGGGAATAGTTCACAAGACCGAGGTAGATATGTCTCACAGAGGAAGTTTCCAGATGGCAGGGCTTGGGATGGAGAGCGATAATAATTCAGTCGCAATGCAAGGGCGGACAGAATTAATGGGCCAAATGGCCTAGTTCTGTTCTTTCTGTTCTGACCATCTGGTTCTTATGTACTGAATTGCTCTCAAATGATTGATTAATGAGCAGGTCTGTTGGTATGTTTAATAAAGTGATCACTGAGTGTATGTACACATTATATATATATTTACATAATATACATTTTACAAATCTAATGTATAGATTAGATTTAAGTACTCTACTCATGTTGCGTCAGAGCAGTGTATTCAGTGTACTGAATTGCTCTCACATGATTAACGAAGCGTATTTTGTATTAATGAACAGGTCTGTTGGTGTACTTAATAAAGTGGTCACTGAGTGTACGTAAAAAGTATACATAATGCACATTTTGCAAATATAATGTATACATAGGATTTAAGTACTCAACTCATATCGCGTCAGATTGACGTGTTCGATATGACAAGATCAGTAAAGAATATAGCAATTGTTGAATATTGAATATTAAGGGTTAAAAGTGCACACAGGACGTTCCCTGTCCCCCACCCAACACAAATCCCATCAGAAAGCGAGAGAAATTGCAGCAATTTTCTAATTTGCGAAGTCACTCTTATGGGAATGTTTATTAGCTGTTATCAAGAGGAATTGTGACGTCAGTCATTATGTTTGTTTACTGACTATCTTTAGTTAATGTCATTCATCATGATTGAATTGTAAACAACATGAACTTATTTAACTGACTTTCGCGGTTGAACGTCAAGTATATTAAGGACTCCTTCAGAAATCGGCACCAGCGCGATTGGTGTACAGAACGGGTCTCGCAGAACTTCACGGAAAATGCACGCGCCTCCCAGAGGCTTGGTGTACGCAATATACTACACGGCTCTTGCTGTGATCGCGGTTCCAGGTAAAGCATTTTTTGTTGATTAAACAACGGTGGTCTTGTATCTCATATCTTATACTCTTATGGTCATTATTCATTGCATTTCTGCACCCTGATTGGTTGAGCAGATATTTGTATCAAACATCCAGTCTACTGGTGTATCTGATAAAGTGGCCACTGAGTTTTTACACATTATATGCACAAAACGAATACATAATAAACATTATATATATACCGTACTGTGCCAAAGTCTTCGGCACATAGTCTATGGTGTCCCAGAATTTTGCAATTCACTGTTTATAACGTATAAGTATGTCTATGGCTTCCGTCGATCAGAAATGACCATGGATATTGTGTCCGAGCTGTCCAGATACACATGCCTGGGCGATACGATTTGTGGAGCAAGCTTGTAGCACGTTCACTCTCTTCACACATCTGATCACCCCAAACGAACTATAGAACTCAATGTATGCCTGTTTTATTGACCCCCAACTCCGGATGTTATGCTCGGAGTTTACCACCGAAGCCTGCCCCATGGGTGAGTATAGACGCAAGGCAAAGGAGGTGTGAGAGCAGAGTTTCCCTTCTCCTAGGTGAGTTGCCATCCACGGTTGACGAGCCCCATCTGTCCGAAAGGGCAGGTTTTATTGAGCCGGTAACCGCCTTTGCCACTTCTCCAGTCTGTGGGTACGGTTCCACCGGGCTTTGTAGATGAATGCCAGAAGCTAAACGTGGTTGTGAGAGGTCATTCGAGGCGCACGCCGCTGGGAGCATTTAATAGATAGTGGGAGCTCCCCCAGCTATAACAACCTTAAGGAAGTTTGAGTACAAATATGACTTGTACATTAAGTCATATAAATTCATACTGTTCTGCTCGACATGGTAAGGTTGTTAAGTAGACAAAATAATGCATACGGGATAGGGAATAATAAGTGTGATCTGACGATATAAGTTTTACGCAGTTAACTGGACGATTTCTTGACACACTTAACGTGCATTATATGTTTCGCAGTTGATAAAGTAACTAAATTACATTTTAAAATATTGCAAACATGCCGCAGTATCTGTAACAATTGTCAATAAGTTCACGGTCTTTACCACGCTATATTAATGATTGATCCAGTTTTTAACTCTTTATGCATTGCTGGCGCCCTATTTAGGACCGTCGTCGACATTGTTCAAAGTCGGTAAACTGGCGGGCTAATATTCTCTGCATTACGTAGGCACAAAAAAAATGAGCAATTCTCTGTGTATAACCCATGGTTCTTGTAGCTTATGTGGCCTTCGTATCAGCTTGACCGATCCAGCGATTCTCTTCTGTCCTCTCTCATTAACAAGGCGTTTTTCTCCGAAGAACTGACCTCTCACTGGATGTTTGGTATTTGCTTGTTTGTTCTTCAGTCGACTATTGCTTGAGAAAATTCCAGAAAACTAGCAGTTTCTCAGATACTCAAAACACCCTATTTGGCACCACGGTCCACGGTCAAAGCCACTGAGATCACATTTCTTTCCCATTCTTTGAACGGGGTGCCAAATATTTTTATGGTGTGGCCCTACCACTAATCGAGGGGTGCATGGACTGCAGGTTGGGAACCTCTCGTCTTGGCTACGTCTGGATCTGTTTATACTTTGGATTGCCACCAATGTTTAGCTGATCAGATGTTGTCATTAACGAGCAGGTGTATAGGGGTGTGCCTAAAAGAATGGCCATAGAGTGTATATTAGATAACTGCGCCCCAATAAAGCCCAAAAGTTTTTTTTTTTGTTTTTTTTTATTTCTGTACTCGTTTTAGCTCCTGGTCGTTGTGGTTTCCATATCAGGTCGAGACAATCTTCATAGAAGAGCATCAAAAGAAGATTATCAGCTTTTTTTTTGGAGCTGACATGCAAAAATCATTTCAAACTTCCGAATTACTGCAGCTGCGAGCGTTTTCTGTGATTAATCTCCATTTGTTTCTCCTACAGTTAACATAGTGGCGATTGTGATCCTGTCCCGAGGAAACTGCGGCCTGACAAGATGTATCAGCCGGTACCTCGTGTCCATGGCGGCGACGGATCTTCTGGTAATTATCACTGCCGTGATATTAAACCGGATTCCAGCTATTTATTTCCCCGGTAGTTTCCTCTCCATCACACCCGTGTGCAGTTTCAGCATTGCAGTAATTTACGCCGCCAGGGACAGTTCGGTTTGGTTGACAGTCATGTTCACTTTTGACCGATATGTCGCCATCTGCTGGCAGAAACTCAAAGTAAAGTATTGCACCCACAGAACCGCTGGCATTGTCGTCTCGGTCGTCTGTACTTTGGGCTGCGTGATCAATATTCCCTGGTATTTTATGAACGAACCAATCTATGTCATTGATAACGTGCCCTGGTATTGCAAACAGAGGGATATTCGTTATACTTTTCTGTTGTGGACAATATTTGATTGGGCCGATCGCGTTGTGACACCTTGCCTCCCGTTCCTGCTTATTATCTCGTTCAACACTCTGACTGTCAGTCACATTTTGGTGGCCAATCGGGCCCGTAGGAGACTCCAAAGTTGCCCCACGGGAGAGAGACAGAGTGATCCGGAGATGGAAAGCCGCAGAAAGTCGATCATCCTTCTCTTTGCAATCTCGGGATGTTTCATTCTTCTGTGGATGCCGTATGTTGTCTACTTCTTTGTTCATCGATTTCAAGTTGGTGATGCAATTATTGGTTACAGCGATCCCAGATATATCCTGATGGAAATTGCCAATGTGCTTCAAATGTTGAGTTGTTGCACAAACACGTTTATTTACGCAGTGACTCAAAATAAGTTCCGGAAGGAGCTGAAGAACCTGATATTTCCATGGAACATTTCACATTCGTTGTCTAAGTAGCGGAAGTGGCAAGTTCCTGCAAAAGAAAAAATACATAAAATGTGCTAACTCGTTCCATTTGGACAACATAAAAACTTTGCCTGAAATCCTGGACTTGATTTGAATTGCAGGTTATCCCGTGATTATTTAACGTAACTAATAGTTTAATAATATGCTTTCTTTCGATGTTACAAGGAAAATAGATACCTCTAACCACCCACTGCTCCTCTCTCCACTTTCTACAGTGACCGCTTCTCCTGGGATTTCCTCGTCCGGTTGTCCCTCCGACTGATCTCCCTCTTGCCTCTTATTCCTGCGAATGGAAGAAATGCTACGGCTGTCCATTTGCCTTTTCTATCACCACCATTCAGGTCATCAAACTGCCCTTCCAGTTGATTTAAAACTTCGCCGGTGAGACTATCAATTTCTCTAACTTCTGATATCCTCTTCCCCGCCCATTCCCTCTTCCTCTATTTGCCAATCTAATTCCACTCTTACCTCTGCTCATTTCCTCGACTGCCAATCACTTCCCTCTGGTGCCGTTTCTCCTATGGCCCACTCTCATCTCCTTTCCGAATCCTTCTTTCTCAGCCCTTTACCTTTTCCACCTATCATCTCTCAGCTTCTTACTTCATCGCCTCCCCCAGTCACTCATCCTCCCCCTCACCTGAGTTTGCCTATCAGCTTTTAGCTTCCAGCTCCGCATGCTTATTCTGGCTTCCTCACCCTTCATATCCAGTCCTCATGAAGGGGTTCGCCCTATAGCATTAACTATTTATTCCTTTCCATAGATGCTGCCTGAACTATAGAGTTTCTCCAGCATTTCATGTGCGTTGCGCAAACTTTCCAAGATCTGGGATAAACTCTCGTGTTCATGAACCGCCTATTGCTGTTCGAACCCAATAAAGTACCTCACGTAAATGTTTTCGGTTGCTGGATAGTGAAACACAGCGTCCACACACAACATGTAATTGGACAATGATCACATGACGTTTGCAGGATTCAAATTTGTGCACGAGTATTGTGTAGGTAATTAAATATCACAAGGCTTTTCTTCTGAAAGTCGCATAGTTTTTCTTTACTATTGAGTTTTCTTTAACATTCGCATATATCCCATAAACTTCCACCTCAACTCTGCAGTGCTTGGTATTTGTACTCTGGGAAAAATATAACTCTTACTATTTCCAACATCTTTGCTTTTCCTATAACCTTCTATCAGATCTCCCCACAGTCTCCGACGCTCCGGAGTAAACAACCAACATTTGTCCAATTTCTCCTTATATCTCAAACGCACCAACCCGAGCAGCATCCTGGTGAAATTCTTTTGAAACCACACTCATCTCCTTTAAACCGTTTGTCCGCTCAGATCTAATGCTCCAGTGTGACAATTCCAACCTGCGAAAAAGATTCTGAGCTTCCACCCAAGCTAAGCATAGACCCGTGGGGTAGGTAATCTAAAGAGCGACCAAACAGCCACGATTTTCTGCAATAATTTTATGTACAGTCCTCTGTAAACGTCTTCGGCACATACATGTTGCTCGGGTGTTTAATACTTCTGCACAATAGTGTGTTTGTCAATATGGATCAGACAGCGAATTTGTAAAACTGATTGGAGCAAAGGATTCGGTGTTTAGCCAGAGTGGTGCACCGCGGGAGGAGTGTGAGACAGGTAGCAAAGAAGGAGTACCGAGGGTGGGGGGAGGTTGTGGCGGGTTCAGACTGACCCATCCCGCAGACACCAGACAACCTCTGTAAAAATGTGCCCAACTTTTTGCACACAATCGATTGTTATTTTATTGATTAACTCCTGTTCATTTTCTTTTGCTGCTGTGGCCAATCAACATCAAGGTTTGAAGTGGTGTGTGCTCAAGAATGCTCTTCTGCACACCATTGTTGTAACGAGTGGTTACTTGAGTTACTTTTGCCTTCCTGCCAGCTTAAAATAGTCTGACCGTTCCCGTTTACCCTCTCTCATTAACTGAGCATTGTCACCCTTGATCTACAGCTGACTGGATTGCTTAGCAACAATCGCCTGAACTCTAGGGACTATTGTGAGTGAAAATCTCAGGAGGTCATCGCGGTTTAAACTTTCCCTGATAATTGCTTCTCCAGCCTTTTCTGCTTTGCATTACCGACCTCATTGGTGCTGCTTCATTCACTCATGCGGAGCTCGTCAGTTTCATCAAATATACTTCCAATGCGCACCCTGCATTAAACTGACTTGGCCTGTTTCTGACACCTTTCTCCTCACCCCCCCCCCCCCCCACACACACACACACACACACACACACCTCTCTCTCTCTCTCTCTCTCTCTCTCTCTCTCTCTCTCTCTCTCTCTCTCTCTCTCCCCCACCCCTCTCTCTTTCTCTCTCTCTACCGAAGCCCACAGTTCATTTCGCTGTACTTCCGCCATCCTATCACCTGTAAACATGCCATTCCCTTTTCTGACTTGCACTCCCTACTCCTCTTCCCCCATGTCGGTTGATGAACGTCTCTACAGTCAGGAAAAGGGCACTCTGAGGTTGGAAAAGCAATACCCCATATTCCGCCTGGGTAGCTTAACGTTGTTATAGACGGGGTGGTGATGGGGACAAGCTCCCACTATCTATTAAATGCCCCTAATGGTGTGCGCCTCATTTAGCCTCGGACAGCCAAGTCCAGCTCCTGGTCTTCACGTGTGACTCAGCTACTAAGCCCAGTCGAACCATCTCTACTGACAGGAAAAGGTACAAAGGCGTGTTACTGGCACCTTAACACCAGTCGCTTAAGGCAGATGGGGCTTGTGGTTGACAGCTCATATCGAGGAAGTAAACTCTGATCACAAGTCTCGGCTGCCTGGTGGCGATACTCACTTATGTGAAAGGCTTTGGGAGTAAACCACGAGGGAAAAATCAGGAGCCGGTCCCGAAAGTTAAAGCAATCGCACATTTTGTTGACTGCAGACTCGCAGCTCCTGCGAAGCTACTGGTACCGAACTGACCATAAGACCATAAGACCATAAGACAAAGGAGCAGAAGTCGGCCATTCTGCCCATCGTGTCTGCTCCGCCATTTCATCATGAGCTGATTCAATCTCCCCTTTAGTCCCATTCCCCCGCCTTCTCACCATAACCTTTGATGTCCTGACGACTCAGATACCTATCAATCTCTGCCTTCAATACACCCAATGATTTGGCCTCCACTGCCGCCCGTGGCAACAAATTCCATAGATTCGGCATCCTCTGGCTAAAACAAAATTAAAGTTCGCACTTCTGTTCTGAATGGGCGCCCTGCAATCCTCAAGTCATGTCCTCTCGTACTAGACTCCCCCACCATGGGAAACAACTTTGATACATCCACCCCATCCGTGCCTTTCAACATTCGTGTGAATGTTGTGCCAACATTCTGTGCCAGTTTCTGCCGTTCCTCTGGGTTCCACAGATGCAGCGACAGAGGGAGCTTGTTACATGGACAACAGTTTGTTCTCCATATCGTACTCCCCAAGATTGCGTATGTGGACACCTAAGAATTAATATCCATGCTCGACCCTGACCGATGGAGGCCTCAGAGACCTCATGGCTTCCAACATGATGGCATGAAAATCGATTTCTCCAAATTCCTGCAGTGCTCCCTCCTTACCCTTCTTTGTTCCTTTATTCCCCATTCTGGCTGCCGTCTTATCTCTTCTGCTCTTCACACTTGTTTATCTCTTCCCCCTTGTGTTGTTCCTTCTTCTTTTTCTCCAATAGTTAGCTCTCCACTCCGATCGCATTCTTTCTTTTGCAAGCCTTTACGTTTTTCCAGCCGCAACCTCCCAGTTTCAAACTTCACACCCATCAGGTCTCACCTTCTGACTTGTCCACCTTCCCCTCCCACGCTTTCTTTTTCTGGCTTTTCCCCTCTTCCGTTCCAGTCCGCATTCAAAGTTTGGGGCCGAAACGTCGATTGTTTATTCCATACATGCTTACCAAGCCGATGAGTTCGTCCATCATTTCCTATATGATTCCCAGAAGATTAACAGTTTCTGAAATACTCAGATCATCCCGTCTGGCACCACCCATCATTCCACGGTCAAAGTTTAGTTGTTGTTCGGAGCCGAATATCATAATGGAGCATATATATATAACTTATTAATTAAGTCATGTAAATTCATAACGCTGTTTCTGGCAAAAGATTGTCGATAGGAGCGGTATGAACATGTGTGCAGGGAGTAGGGAATGATAAGTGTGATTTGACTGCTTTCGTTTTAGGTAGTTTACTGCTCGACTTTCTTGACACAATAAACATGCAGCAAATATGTGGCAGGTAGAAAAGTAATTAAATGACGGTTTTAAATGTTGGAACACGCCGCAGCATCTGTGACTGGGGTGAATGCTTTCAATGTCTCTATCATGCTGTGTTAATGTTTGATCCAATTTTTAACTGTTTATTCACTGATGTCGCGGACATTTTCCCAAGTGGGTTAACTGGGGAGCAAATATTCTCCGCATTAAGTAGGCACAGAGAATCAACAATTCTCGGAGAGCTCGAGTATACCCATACTTATTTGAGTTGCTGAGGTCTTTCCGTCAACTTGAACCAGTCTAACCTTACTCCCCTGTCCTCCCTAATTTACAATGCGTTTTCGTCCGCAGAGTTGATGTTCACAATATTTTCTATTTGTTTGTTCTTCTAGTTCTTGTTCGTTCTGGCTCCTTGCCCCCCGTTTCTGCTTATTCTCTCGTTCAAGGCTTTGACTGTCAGGCACATTTTGGCGGCCAGTCGCGTCTGTAAGAGGCTCCGCAGTTGTCCCACAGGGGAAAGACGGAGTGAACTGGAGATAGAAAGCAGAAAATAAGTCTATCCTCCTGTTCTGTGCAATCTCGGGATGTTTCATCCTTCTGTGATTCCACATGTTATCGATTTCTTTGTTCAGATTTCAAGTTGGTTATACAGTTAATGGCTGCAACTATCCCAGATTCATTCTGATGGCAATTGCCAGTGTGTTTCAGATGCTGTGTTGCTGCAGAAACACCTTTATCTATGCAGTGACTCAAAACAAATTCCGGGAAGAGCTGAAGGTTCTGATGAAATTTTTGCAGAACATTTCACATTGGTTTACTATGTAGCCAAAGTTGCAGGGTTCTAAAAAAGAAAAAAATGTATTAACTGTGCAAGCTCGTTCTGTTTGGATAACATATTCATTTTGCTCAAAACTTTCAGCGTAACTTGAATTGCACGTTATCCCGTCATTATTTAAACTAAGTAATAAATTAACAGTCTGTGTTTTATATTGTAGGGAATTTAGATGTCTATGACCTCCCACTGTCCTCTATCTCCAATTTCTGCAGTGATCGCTCTGTTGGTGATTTCCTTGTCCGTTCTTCCTTCCCACTGACCTCCCTCCTGACACTTACCCCCGCGAGCGATTGAAATGTCGCAGGTTGCCCATTCCCCTTCTCCATCACCACCATTGAGATCCCCAAACCATCCTTCTTTAATTTAGCACTTCACCGGTCAGTCTGTCGGGATCATTTGCTATATCTGTGCTCCTACTGTGGCCTCCTTTACATCGGATCTCACCTTCGCTCCGTGCGCAACAAACAGGATTTCCCGTTGCCATCATTTTAAGTCTCGTCCCCGTTCCCATTCCGAAGTTTCAGATTCAGATACAAATTCAGATTCAGATTCAGTTTATTGTCATTTAGAAACCACAAATGCAATGCAGTTAAAAATTGAGACAACGTTCCTCCAGAATGTTATCACAAAAACGCATTACAAAAGAGACTACACCAGAAAATCCACATAACGTTTGGCAATCCCCAATCCAGAGTCCGGAGAGGCTGCTGCGTATTAATATCGCTCTGCCATCTTAACGCGTTCCCCGGAAAGGAGTTCCAATCCCACCAGACAAACAAGACCAAACACTAAAGCTACAAGACCTGCATAAAACCACATAACCATATAACCATATATAACCATATAACAATCACAGCACGGAAACAGGCCATTCCGGCCCTCCTAGTCCGCGCCGAACTCTTAATCTCACCTAGTCCCACCTACCCGCACTCAGCCCATAACCCTCCACTCCTTTCCTATCCATATACCTATCCAATTTTACCTTAAATGACACAACTGAACTGGCCTCTACTACTTCTACAGGAAGCTCATTCCACACAGCTATCACTCTCTGAGTAAAGAAATACCCCCTCGTGTTTCCCTTAAACTTTTGCCCCCTAACTCTCAAATCATGTCCTCTCGTTTGAATCTCCCCTACTCTCAATGGAAACAGCCTATTCACGTCAACTCTATCTATCCCTCTCAACATTTTAAATACCTCGATCAAATCCCCCCTCAACCTTCTACGCTCCAATGAATAGAGACCTAACTTGTTCAACCTTTCTCTGTAACTTAAGTGCTGAAACCCAGGTAACATCCTAGTAAATCGTCTCTGCACTCTCTCTAATTTATTGATATCTTTCCTATAATTCGGTGACCAGAACTGTACACCGAATTACATAGTTACAACAGTGCAAACAATAGCATAATGATAAATAAAAAACAGACCATGGGCACAGTAAAAATAGTCCAAAGATGTTAAAAGACTATAAGTTCGAAAGAAACCACCACCCAGTTTCCAGAAGTCCTCAGGGTCCCAATAGAATCGTCATCTCACGCCGGCGGCAGAAGGAAATACCCCCGCTATGGACTTCCACTGCGCCGCCCGACTCAGCCTCGCAGACGCAGACACAATGAAAGTGCCGCCGGACCCAGCCTCGCAGACACAGCACACAGTGAAAGCGATTTGATCGCAGCGGACTCCGAGTCCGTCGAACCCCCGAGCCTCCGACCATCCCCTCCGGCACAGCTTCTCCGGGCACCATCCTCTGCCGAGCGTATTAAGACGACAAATACCACTGCTAAGCAATGTATTCAGTCGTCAGATAATGAAACACATCTTCAGCCCACAAAATGCAATTGGGCAATGATCACATGAAATTTTGCAGGATTCCAATTTGAGCATAGGTATTGAGTAGTTAATAAAATTTCACAATGCTTTTCTTCAGAAAAACGCGGAGTGTATGCGCATCTAGTCTTTAAAATTTAACCTCAGCTCTGCATTACTCTGCATTTGTACTCTGGGGGAAAATAACGACATCTTCTATTTACAATATCTCTGTCTCTCTTATAACCTTCTATCAGATCTCCCCCCACCCCCAGCTCTCCCAGCCTGCTACGCTCTGGGGTAAACGACCAAAATTTGTCTTGTCTCTCCTTATAGCTCAAACTCACTAATCGGAGAAACATCCTGGTGAAATTCTTCTGAAGCCTCACACGACTCCTTTAAACCTTTTATCCTCTCAGATATAATGCTCTAGTTTAACAATACCAGCCATGGGAAAAGACCAGGAACTTCTACACAAGTTCACGATAGCCCCATAGAGTAGTTCATAAAAAGAGCTCATGAAACGAGTTGTGAGGTTGCCTAATACTTCAGCACAGCACTGCATTTATCACTGTGGAGCAGACAGCGTGTTTGTATAGGGTGAATGCAAAGCAGGCTTTTCCACTGGGGTTCAGTGGGATTACAGCCAGTGGGGTTTCGTTAAGGGTGAAAAGGTGAGAAGTTTAAGGGGAGCATGAAGGGAAACTTCTTCACTCAGATGCTCCTGAGAGCTTGGAACGCGCAACCAGCACAAATGGGGCATGAAGCACAATATCCACGTTAATCAGAAGTTCAGATAGAGATATGGAGGGCTATGGTCCACTTTTAGGTCGAAGCAAGTAAACAATGTATATGGTTTAGGCATGTACTTGATGGGTCGATATGCCTGTGTCTGTGCTGTACTCTATGTCTCTGTGATTCTGTGCTTATGAATCCATATACGGTGAGAATTAACAGGTACAGGTGCATAACCTCGCAGAGCTGATGACACCTTCTAACTGCATGAATTTCCTTCGGGTTTTCCGGTTTCCTCCCATAGTCCAAAGACGTACCGGTTGGTAGGTTAATTGGTCATTGTAAATTTAACTGTGATTAAGCAAGGTTTCAATAAATGGGTTGCAGGGCTAAAGGCTCGCTGTGTTGGAAGACTCTGCTCCACGTTGTATCTGTTATATGAAATATAAATAAATAACATCATTGATACTATTTCCAAAGCTTGTCACTGCCTGCACTAGATTTTTGTTCATTTGTCATCCAAATTAACTGTAATTTGTTCATCCAAAGGGTTGAGAATCAATGGAATTATTTGACACGAACGTCTGTGGAGATTCGTCTTTGGATATATGTATATCAGAGCGTTTTAGGTTCGATTAGTAATCGAGTCTAAGGTTAAGCTGAAAAGGCAGGAAAATGGGGCTGAGCTGGATGATAAATCAGCCACGATAGAATTATGAAGGAGAGCCTTTGGACAAATGGCCTGATTTTCCTCCTATGTCTAATGGTCTTATGGTCGGATATATAGAATGAATTCTGCCTGAACGTCGGCGACTTGTGTTCTCCAAGAATTTGTTCTGAGCCCCTGCCCTCCGTGATGTTTCATACATAACATTGATGAGGAAATGGAAAAGCAATATAGCAAGTTAGCGAAGTTTCGGAAAACATGTCAAGTGATACACTTTGGAATGTCGAACTTAATGACAGGGTTTCAGTTCAGGGGTCACGAGGTAATGTTGCAGTTCTTTCAAACCTTGATAGACCACACTTGAAATATTGCGTTTTCTTGTGGTTGCCTCATTACGAGATGGATGCGGAAGCTTTAGAGATGGTGCAGACGAGACTTACCAAGAAGCTGTCTGGCTTAGAGAGCATGTCTTTTTTAAGAGAAGCTCATCCAGCTAAAGCTTTTCTCTTTAAGCATGAGAGGTGACTTGATAGTGCTGCATGGCATCATTACAATAGACAGCAAAGGACTCTATCCCAGAGCGACAACGGCGAACGCCAGAGGAAATCCGTTCAAAGTGCATGCATGAAAATTAAGTGGGGATGTCAGAGGTTGCATTTTTTGTTGCACAGAGAGTAATAAAATACCTGGAATGTACTGTCAGTGTTAAGACTAATACATCGGATGATTTAAAGACACATTTCCCTAGGTGCATACAATAGATGAAATAATAAAGGAGGGTTGGGGCTCGTAGGGGGTGGGAGTGTTAGATTTGTCCTGGAATAGGTTTCTATCGGGTAGTATAACATCCTCAGTGAAGACTGAGATCCACGGGATGGACAAAATTAAGTTGTTATTATGTTTTCTTTTTAAGTTAAAGTGGATAGAATGACAACTTGAATGGAAGACATAAGAGGACTGTCCTTATTCCGAAAGGAGATGACAATGCAAAATTAGAAACTAATAAAAACTGTATTCAGTATTCCCATTATGATTGAGATTTTTATCTATTTATTTATTAAGTATCTGCCTACATAGCTCTCTATTTATTTACATCTACTTATCTGTTTGTCTGACTTTCTGTCTGTCTATCAATCTCTCTATTTATCTGTCTATTTATCTAATTGTACATTTATTTGCTTAGTTATTTACCAACACATTTACTTATTTAGTTGCTATTTGCACAATTTGTTGCCTTTTGCACCTTGATTGTTTTTCATTTTGTTAATGTGCAGTTTTGCATTGATTCTATTATGTTTCTTTACATTTAATGTGAACGGCTGCATGAAAATGAATCTCGGGGTTGTGTATAGGTATTTTGAAAATAAATCAACTTTGAAGTTTGAACTCTTCCTGGATCGCTTACCTGAGGTTACCCCGTTTACTTCCGAGTGTCCCATACGCCCGTGAACCTTTGTCATTGCTGCGTACCTCTCCTGTTCTGTCTGAAGTTCATGATACTCTTATTGACTGTACCAACTACTGAACCTGTAATTATTGACCTGTTATTGAACACTCCATGTATTCCTCCCTATGTGTCTCAGCATTCTGAAATCTGCATGAATACATTAGCGGAGGATATGTGCAGGGGTATTTTGCTTTGCTCCGTTAAAACCGAACGAATGAGCGTCATAAGAACATAAGGCCGCGGCGAATTAGATCATTCGGTCGATCGTCTGCTCCGCCATTCCCTCGTGGCTGATTTGTTATTTCAACCCCATTCTCCCGCCTTCTCTCCGTAAACTTTGATAAACTGATTGACCAAGAACTGAGCAACCGCTGCTTGAAATACCCCCAATAAATTCGGTCTGTGGCTATAAATGGTCAAAGTACGAGGAGCGTTTGATGGCTCTGAGCCTGTACTCTTGGGAGCTTTGAAGAATGGGCGGTTGGGGGAATCTCATTGAAACCTATCGAATACTAAAAGGCCGACATCGAGTGGAACTGGAGAGGATACTTCCTACAGTAGTGGAGTCTAGGACCAGCATCAGAATTATAGGACTTCCATTTAGAGCAGAGTTGAGGGTAACATCTTTCTCCAGAAGGTGGCAATTCTGCAGAATGAATTGCCACAGACGGCTGTGGAGGAAAAGTCATAGGGTGAACTTTAAGTGAAGATTCATAAGTTCTTGATTAGTAAAGGCGTCACCGGTTACGAGGAGAAGGAGGGAGAACGTGGTGGAATGCGATAATAAATCAGCCTACATGGAACGCCAGCGCAGAATCAATGGGCTGAATGGCCTAAATCTGCTTCTCTGACTTCTGGTTCATATGGTCCTTATGAACCGAGTTTCTGCCACGTGATAAGATGATCGGATATTTGTATGGCGAGCAGGTCTGTAATTGGATTTTAAAAATGGCCATTGTGTGTATGAAAACTTACCAGCATAAAAATTACACATAAATGCATTATATATTATATAAATATAATTTAAATAATCAAGTAATATATCTTCAGATAGGTGTGTTGGGCATGACAAGGTCGGTAAAGAGTATATTTTTTGTTGAGGTCCCCACACCACCCACACCCCACTGCACAAAACCCACCAAAATCATCAGAAAGCGAGAAAAACTGCAGCAATTTCCTAATTTAGGAAGTCACTCTCGTGGGGATTTTACCAAGTCTCTTTGCTCTTTAGCTAGCAGCCAATCTAATTGTGACATCGGTTATTATGTTTGTTCACTGACTGTGTCTTAAATTAATGTCATTCCCGCTGATTGAATTGTAAACAACATGAGCCTATTTAACTGTCTTTCCCGGTTAAATGTCAAGTATATTAGAGACTCCTTCTGAAATTGACAAAAGTGTGATTGGTCTCGCATACCCTCACGGAAAATGCATGCGCCTCCCAGAGGCCTGGTGTACGCAATTTACTACACGGCTCTTGCAGTGATCGCGGTTCCAGGTAAAGAATTTCTTACTAATTAAGTATCTGTGGTCTTATGCCTTATGCTCTTGTGATCTTTATGAATTAAATAGCTGCCACGTGATTGGCTGAGCAGATATTTGAAATTTTGATACATTTTCAGTGTTTTGATACATTATATGTATGAAGCAAATACATAACATACATTATAAACACAGTGCTGTGCAAAAGTCCGGTTCATAGTCAAGGGTGCATAAGGCCTTTGCAGCCTACTACAGCTGCTGAATGTTCACCAATATTTACAAAACCGTAGGACTCCAGATTCTCCTGTTTCAAGAGCGAGTAGAGATGGAGACGACTTTCCACCCTGTCCTTCAATTCAAGTCAAAATGAACCCAAGAATGAAATGACATTAAAAACAATAGTTTAGAGTTCTACGGAAAACTGACGTCGATAAGACCGACATGCTAATATGTGGAGAATAGGGAAATAAAAGTGTAATCTGACTGCATTTGTTTTCGGCAACTTTCTTGACATACTAAACGTTCAGCAAGTATTTCGCAGGTGATACCGCAATAAAATGACATTTTTAACGTTGCGAACACGCAGCAGCATCCGTAACATGAGTGAATGAGCCTTTACCGCTGTCTTTACCTCATGCATTAATGTTTGATCCAATTTTTAACTCTTCATGCACTGATGTCGCCGGCATTTTCTGAAATGGGCTAACTGGGGAGCAAATATACTCTGCATTAAGTGACACAGAGACCTAACACTTCTCTGAGTATTCGGGTACAACGTATGGTTATCTGAGTTGCTGTCGCCTTCCAGTCAGCTTGAACCAGTCTAGCCTTCTCTCTTCTTCATTAACAAGGGATTTTCGTCCGCAGAGCTGTCGTTCACTGCATTTTTAAAAATTGCTTATTGTTCTGGAGACTATTCAGTGTGAAAATCCCAAAAGATCAGCAGCTTCAGAGATAATCAAGCCACAGGTCTGGCACCAACATTCACGGTCAAGTTCACTGAGATCACCTTGCTTCTACATTTGAACCTCTTGACCAAGCGATGCCCAAAGATTATTTTTGTGACATGGTCTCTACCACTAGCAGAGGGATCCCTGTAACCCAGGTTAGGAACCCCTCCTCTTGGCCATGACTGTAAGTTTTTTTTATTATGAATTGCGATGCTGCGACATAATTAGCTGATCAGATATTCATATTAACGATGTGCTGTTCTTCAGGGATACTCCAT
Organism: Hemitrygon akajei; assembly: GCF_048418815.1. Classification (NCBI taxonomy): domain Eukaryota; kingdom Metazoa; phylum Chordata; class Chondrichthyes; order Myliobatiformes; family Dasyatidae; genus Hemitrygon; species Hemitrygon akajei. The sequence continues at coordinate 25,826,760 of NC_133147.1, forward strand.
AAAGAGTCTATATTTGATTACCGCGTGTTAATTAACCAAGCCCAGAAAGTAAAGTTCTCTTTGCTGGTCAATGTGTTTTCCATACCAGGTCGTGATGCCAGATAAGAAAATCTCCATTGCAGAGCATCCATAGAAGTTTTTTTTAAGTTTGTTTGGTGACATGCGAAACTATATAAATTTCTACGTTCAAGCTTCTGATTTACTTCTGCTTCGAGAGCATTCTGTCACTAAAATCTAATTGTTTCTCTTACAGTTAATATAGTGGCCATTGTGATCCTGTCCCGAGGAAACTGTGGCCTAACCAGATGTATCAGCCGGTATCTTGTGTCCATGGCAGCGACAGATCTTCTGGTAATTATCACCGCCGTGATATTAAACCGGATTCCCGCTATTTATTTTCCCGGTAGTTTCCTATCCATCACCCCCGTGTGCAGTCTCAGCACTGTGTTAATTTACGCTGCCAGAGACAGTTCGGTTTGGTTAACGGTCACGTTCACCTTTGACCGATATGTCGCCATCTGCTGGCACACACTCAAAGCAAAGTATTGCACCCACAGAACCGCTGGCATTGTTGTCTCTGTCGTCTGTACTTTGGGCTGCGTAATCAACATACCCTGGTACTTTTTGCACGAACCAATGTACGTCATTGACAACGTGCCCTGGTATTGCAAACGGCGGGATATCCTTTATTCTTTTCTGCTGTGGAAAGCATTTGATTGGACCGATCGTGTTTTGACACCTTGCCTCCCGTTCCTGCTTATTATCTCCTTCAACGCTCTGACTGTTCGTCACATTCTGATGGCCAGTCGGGCCCGTCGGAGACTCCGCAGTTATCCCACGGAAGTGAAACAGAGCGACCCGGAGATGGAAAGCCGCAGAAGGTCGATGGTCCTGCTCTTTGCAATCTCGGGATGTTTCATCCTTCTGTGGATGCCGTATGTTCTCCACTTCTTGCTAAAGCGATTTCAAGCTGGTTACACAATTAACGGCTCCAATGATTACAGGTTAATCCTGAGGGAAATTGCCAACGTGTTTCAGATGCTGAGCTGCTGCACAAATACGTTTGTCTACGCAGTGACTCAGAACAAATTCCTGAAAGAGTTGAAGGTCCTGATGAAATTCCCATGGAACATTTCACATTCGTTTTCTAAATAGCGGAAGTTTCAGGTTCCTGCAAAAGAAAAATCGTATTAAATGTGCTAACTCGTTCCGTTTAGACCACATATAAATTTTGCTCAGAACTCGAGGCTTAACTTGAATTGCACGTAATCCCGTCATTATTTAACATAGTTAGTAATTTAACAGACTGCTTTCGATTTTGTTGGGAAATTAGATGCCTATGATCTCCCGCTGTCCCCACCCCCCACTTTCTGCAATGATGGCTCTCTTCGTAATTACCTAGTTAAATAGTCCCTCCCCACCGATCTCTCTCCTGGCACTTAGCCCTACAAACGAAAGAAGTCAGACACCTGCGCATTCAGCTGCTCGCTCACCACCATTCAGGTCATCTAACCGTCCTTTCAGTTGATTAATCGCTTCACCAGTGAGCCGGTCGGGTTCATCTGCTGAATCTGGTGCTCCTGCAGTGGCATCCTCGACATCGGTGAGACCCGACGTAGATTGGAGTGCCCTTCTCTCTGTCTGCAACAACCAGGATTTAACACAGTCCGGTCCCCAATTTCTATCCATGGCCTCTTCTTCTGACACGATGTGGACACTCTCAAGATGTGGACTTCCTATTCCGCCTAGATAGCCCCATGCCTGAAGGCATGAACATCGATTTCTCAAATTCCGATAACCTCTTCACCTCCTCTTCTCCGTTCTTGCATTTCCTAAGACAATACGTTCTCATCTCTTCTCTTTTCCTCTCCTGCCCATCATTTTCCTCTGCTGCCCTTTCTCCTACACATTCTCACATGGTCCACCCACATTTCCTACAATATTCCTTCTTTCTCAGCCATTTTCTTTTTCCACCTGTCACCTCTCAGCTTCTTACTTCATCGCCCTCCCATCACTGGCTCACCTTCCCCCTCACCTGTGTTCACCTAATTCCTTCTAGCTTCTTCTCCTTCCCCTGCTCCATCTCCTTATCCTGGCATCTTCTCTCTTCCGTTTTAGCCCTGATTAAGGGCTTCAGCTTGTAACTTCAACTATTTATTCCCTTCAGTAGTTGCTGCCTGCCCTTCTAAGTTTCTTCAGCATTTTGCGTGCATGACTCAAACTTTCCACGATCTGTAGAATTCTTGTGTTGATGAACTGCCGATTGCTGTTCAAACCCAATGAAGTATCTCACACAATTGTTTTCAGTCGCTGGATAATAAAGCAACTATTGAGTGCTCAGCGTCCTTGCACATATTACAATTGGAAAATGATCTCATGACATGTTGCATGATTCCAATTTGAGCATCCGTATTGAGCCAGTAATTAACTGTCACGAGGCCTTTCTTCAGAAAGACGTGGAGTCTTTTTTATCATAACCTTATCTGAGCTTTCTTTAATATTCACACATATCCTTTAAATATAATCTCAAATCTGCAGTACTCGGCATTTATACTGGGATAAAATAAAGACTCTTGCTATTTACACGATCTGTGCCTCTCTTGTATCCTTCTATCAGATTTCCCCACAGCCTCCGACGCTTCAGACTAAACAAACAAGTTCGTCTAGTCTTTCCTTATAGTTCACCCACTAATCCGGGCAACATCCTGGTAAGTTTCTTCAGAAACATCACACACCTCCTTTAAACCTTTTGTCCTCTCAGATCTAATGTTCTAGTTGGTATATTCCAATCTGGGGCAAAGACCGAGAACTTCTACACAAGCTAAGCATAGACCCATAGAGTAGTTGAGATAAACAGCGCACAACAGACCACTCTTTCCTAGAATAGTTTTACGTACAGTCCTCTGGAAACGTCCTAGACGTATGTATGTTACTATGACTCTTAATACCTCTGCACAGTAGTCAATTTGTCAATGTGAAGCGGAGAGAGAGTTTGTAAATCTGGGAGCAAGAAAGGATGTTGCGATTAGCGAGGGTGGAACGCGGCGGGAGAGATGTGAGAGAGATGGCAGAGAAGGGGTGCTGGGCGGTGGTGGCACGGCTTCAGTGACACCCAACCCCGAGACACTAGACAAGATCGTCTGAGTACAATTATTGCAGAATATCTCTCATGTGCTTCCCCCTCCCTCCCTCTTCCTTCCCTGTTTCCCTTTTCCTAACCATGATTCCCCGCTTCCTGCCCGTACACACTCTCAATCCACAAGGGAGACCAATAGCAGAATCAGGTTTATCATCACTCACAAATGTCATTTTTTTTCAGCCAGCAGTACAGTGCAATACGTAAAATTACTACAATACTGCGCAAAGATCTTAGGCACCCTAGCTATATATACAGATATATATATATGTGCCCAAGACTTTTACGCAGTGCTGCATATCGAGTGGCCACTTTATTAGGTAACTCCTGTTCATGATCTTCTGCTGCTGTGGCCACTCAGCTTCAACGTTTGAAGTGCTGTGCGTTCGGAGATGCCCTTCTACACAACACTGTTCTAACGAGTGGTTACTTGAGATACCTTTCCCTTCCTGTTAGCTTGAACAGGATTGACCATTCTCCTTTGGCCTCTGTCGTTAACAAGACGATGGTCTCCCACTGATCTTCCGTTCAGTGGATTTTTTTTTTTGCACCATGCCACCTTTAAACTATTGTTTAAAGGGACTATTGTGGGTGAAATCCCAGGAGCTCGCCATGCTCCAGCACATCCCTGATATTGCTGCCCAGATTTTTCTGTGCTGCATTAGCGCATTATTTACGCCGAGTTCGTCAGTTTCATCAGATTTACCTCTTATCCCACTCTGCCACTAAGTTTACTTGGTCCATTTCTGACAACTGTATCCGCTCTCCCGAAATCTCTGTCCACCGACTCTCACAGATATCTTTGCTGTATTTCTTCCTACCCATGTTACCTGTAAAAATTTCATTCCGTTTGCTGCGTTCGACTCCCCACTCCAATTCTGACATGTCGGTTCATGACCTTCTAAGAGAGAGGCACTCTGAAATTGGAGGAGCAATACCTCCGACTCCGCCTGGCTAGCTTAAGGTTGTTATAGTCGGGGGTGCAAATAAGGACAAGCTCTCAAAACCTATTAACTGCTCCCAATGGTGTGCTCCTCATAACAAAATCCAGCTGCTGACCTGCACACGTGACTGAGCTACTACTCCCATCCTAACTGTTTCTACGGACAGGAGAAAGGGAAACGTCGGTTTACTAGCGCCTTCAAACCAGTCGCTTCGGGCTGATGGGTCTCGTCAGCCCTGGTACGTCGAAACCTCGTGTCAGCTAAAATACATGTAAAAGGTTTCTTCTTTTATGTTACTGCTAAGGTTAATAATGGCTTCTTTATTATGTTAAAAGTAAAAATGCTTCTTTGTTATGTTAACTAGTGAGAGAGTGCTTTCTCTCGCAGCTTGTTTGTGTTATAATTACTGATAACGAGAATAGTATTCATTTGTTAACCAATTGGGATAGATGTTATTCTTTCTTGTGGGTCTGTAAGCTATTGTTGAGCGTGCTTTTGAGGAGACGGCGTGAGGGGGTCAGAGAGTGAGGAGACGCGATGCTGTAAGCTGGGCGATGGAACAGACCCCGATCGGCGGTCCGAGGCCCAGGGTTTCGGCGAGGAGAGGAGACGAGGACAGATTCGTGTGGAGCGTCTGGTTGACCACCGTTGTTGGCCCCAGGCGGCGGGTCGAGGAGATCTGAGGGGATCGAATGGTGGCAAGAAGACTTCGTTAACTGAGCTCCAGCGGTTGTGCACGAAGTGGTTGGACTTTGAAAAATTTGGCGCATTTTACTTTTCCTTTTATATTGTATCCCTATTAAGTACATAGTTCCAGTAAGATATGTAAAGTGTAATCATTTAAATCGTATATGGTGTACTGTCTGTTATTGGGCTTGGTGGGGACATCACACAGCATTTACACAAGCTGATTTCCCAGTTTGGCGGGGCCGAAGGCTGCTCCCCCAAGACGGAAGCGACCTGAGCGAGCCTGAGGCTTGCCGGGGGCTACTTAAGTTTCATAAAATGAAAGTGAAAGCACAAGAGTTTTCGTTAGAATGTACAAGACTGAAAGGAGATTTGTTAGAGGTATACAAAATTAGTAGTTCCAAGGTTGTCAAGGCGAGGAGTGGAATTGGGGACAAGCTCCCACTAGCTAAAAGTGCTCCTCACGGCATGTGCCTCAGTCTCTGACAACCAAGTCCAACTCCTGGCCTTCTCGTGTGGGTTAGCCTCTAAGCCCGGCGGAACAGTTTCTGGTGACAGGAGCAGGGGCTAAGGCGGGCGCCTTAAAACCAGTGCTTCGGCTGGATGGAGCTCGTCAGCCTGGGAAGGCAGCCCATCTAAGAGAGGGAAAACTCTGATTTCAAACCTTGCGACCATACCCACTTATGGGAAAGCCTTCGGGAGTAAACCCTGAGGACAATCCGGAGCTGGAGTCCCTAAGGCAGTCCGACGTTGCCTTCAACCTCGTTCTGGCAACTCCTGCGACGTCACTGGTGCTAAGCTGTATCAGCTCTTACCCTTCCCTCTTCCCTTGGACAACATCGGTGGCGTGGAGAGGCGAGACTTGTTGCTTGGGCAACTGCCGGTCTACCATACTACCTTGCCCAGGCCTGCGCCCTGGAGAGGATACTTTCCAGGTGCTGATCCATGGTCTTGCGAGACTAATGGATGCCTTCATCATACAAAATTATGAGGGGGAAATATAGGTTAAATGTAAATCAGCCTTTTCCACTGGGGTTCACTGGGATTATACCCGGACGGCATGGGTTAAGGGTGCAAGGGTGAGAAGTTTCAGGGGCACATGAAGGGAAACTGCTTCACTCCGATGCTCCTGAGAGTTTGGAACGAGCTGCCAGGACAAATGTTGCATGAAAGCTCGATTTCCAAGTTTAACAGAAGATTAGATAGAGATATGGAGGTCTATGGCCCCCTTGCAGGTCGTAAGGAGTAGGCAGTGTATATGGCTTCAGCATGGATTTGATGGGCCGATAGACCTGTATCTGTGCTGTACTCAATGTCACTGTGACTCTCTACTTACGACTCTTGATGAGATGAGAATTAACAAGTACAGGTGCACAGCCTCGCAGAGCTCATGGCACCACCTAACTACATGAATTTCCTGCGGGTTTTCCGGTTTCCTCCCACAGTCCAAAGTACCGGTTGGTAGGTTAATTGGTCATTGTAAATTTACCTGTGATTAAGTGACGGTTAAGTAAATAAATTGCTGCACTACGAGGCCCGAAGTGCTGGAAGAGCCTGTTCACGCTGTATCTCTAAATGAAATATAATTAAATAACATCATAGATGCTATTTGTAAAGCTTGTCACTACCTACACTGGCTTTGCCACTTTGTTCATGTAGGGGGTGGAGAATCTGTGGTACCCTCTGCCTCGAACGCCTCTGCCTCTGCCTCGAATGGTGAAGCAGACTCTATGGCCCGATTCTGCTCCTATGTCTTATGGTCTTATGGTCGTCAAGTGGAGTGTATTCTGCCTGGAGTTCGGCAACGTGTTCTCCAAGAACCTGTTCTGGGATCCCTGCTCTGGATGATTTTTTTTTAATATAAATAGCATGGATGAGGACATGGGTGGGTAACGTAGTAAGTTTCCGAATACATGTCATTTGATACACTTTGGAAGGTCGAACTTAATGGCAGGGTTTGATTTCAAGGGCCACAGGGTATTCCTGCAGTTCTTTCAAACACTGATTAGCCCACCATTGAAATATTACGTTCAGTTCTGGTAGCCTCATTAAGAGACTGATGAGAAAGCTTTAGAGAGGGTGCAGAAGAAATTTGCCTAGATACAGCCTGGGTTAGAGAGCATGTCTGATTCAGTTCATCCAGCTAAAGCTGTTCTCCTTAAGCATGAGAGGCGTCGATGGAGTGGACAACAAAGGCCTCTATCACAGAGCGACAATGGCGAATGCTACAGGACTTCCGTTCAAAGTAACTATACGAGGATTAAATAGAGATGTCAAAGGTTTTGCGTTTTTTTTTATATATACAAAGTGTATACCTGGAATTTACTTTCCGAGGGTGGTGTTGTGACTAACACATTGGAGAGATTAAATATTCCATGTCCTTAGGCACATGGAATAGATGAAATAATAGTAGACGATTATGGCTGCGTCGGGATGAGGAGTGAAAGATTGGTGGTGCATTAGTTTTCTAGAGGGTGGTATAACATCGACCGTCAAAGACGGAGATCGACGACAGTGAGAAAATGAATCAGTTATTATGTTATCTTCTTCGATTGAAGTGGGTAGAATAACAACTTGAATGGGAAAAATAACCGGAGGTCCTTATTCGAAAAACTGATGACAATTCAAAATTAAAAATTATTAAAACTGGCATCCTACCAGTATGGGCCATTGTGTATGAGCTTCTTTATCGCTTTATTAATATGTTATCTGTCTACCTACCTGCAGTATCTATCTATCCTCTGATTTATTTGGTGGTTTATTTATTTGTTCATTCGTTCATTTATTTGCCAGATCAGCGAGGAGTAAGCCTTCCCGACCCTTCGAGCCGTCCACCCCTCCAGACATCAGAGATTTAAGCCTAACCTGATCACGGGACAATTTACACTGCCCTATTAACCTACCCGGTACGTCCTTGGACTGTGGGAGAAGACCGGAGCAACAGGGTAAGCCCGACGCCTTCCACGGGGAAATAAACTCCGAACTCCGACGCCCGGAGTTGTAATACTGTCGGCTTACCGCTAGGCTACAGTGTCTACAATGTCTAAGACTGTCTTAAACTGTCGTTCGGGGAATTCGTCACGCTACCTCTGTTGTGATCAGAGTACACCATTTTTTTAATTAATGAAGAGGAACCTGAAGGTCCTGACTGTTATTTTTTGTTTTGTACATGTTGCTATGTACATACGGAATGGTCATTTTATTAGATGCAACTGTATGCCTGCCCGTTAATGCAAGTACCTAACCAGCCAATTATATGGCAGCAGCTCAGTGGATAAAAGGATGCAGACAAGGTCAAGAGGTTCGATTGTTGTTCAGACTAAACATCAGAATGGGGAAGAAATGAGATGAACGTGACGTTGATCGTGGAATATTTGTTGTACAAAATCAGGGCTTAGCTAATATATTCTTCCTACACAATGTCTATTTTCCTCACATTCATTTGATATCTAAACGTCTCTTAAAAGTCTGTAAGGTATCCACTCTAGGTACTAACCGCTCTCTGTGAAAAAGCCTTGCCCTAGGAGTGAAAGCCATGGCCGGTTTTCCAATCACGGTGAAGGCAAAAGAGAGGCAAGGGCAGGATTGAGTGGTAGATCAATTGTGAATTTCTGGTGATGCTATTCCACAAGCTTCCGCAAGTTGACTGCTCTGAAGACAAACCAATTGCTGGAATTGAGTCCTGGGAAGTGGCAGCTGCTCAGTGAGATGACCCGTGTATCGGTACCGTTTGGTCAGCGGACGAAAAAGGAGACATGGCCCCAGCAGAGAGTACGAAACACGTATGTCCCGGATTGTAGTTGAGGAACCAGATCCTCTACCGGGTTTCGTCGCCTCTGGACCTGCCTCGCCGTTCCCAGCTGGTTCTGCCTGAGAAGTATCGGAGGATTGTGTTGAAGTCACTTCATGATGATTCTGGCCATTTGGGGGTTGATAAGACCTATGGATTACTCAGAGATCGGTTAAATGTTACCTGGGTTTCAGCACTTAAGTTACAGAGAAAGGTTGAACAAGTTAGGTCTCTATTCATTGGAGCATAGAAGGTTGAGGGGGGATTTGATCGAGGTATTTAAAATGTTGAGAGGGATAGATAGAGTTGACGTGAATAGGCTGTTTCCATTGAGAGTAGGGGAGATTCAAACGAGAGGACATGATTTGAGAGTTAGGGGGCAAAAGTTTAAGGGAAACACGAGGGGGTATTTCTTTACTCAGAGAGTGATAGCTGTGTGGAATGAGCTTCCTGTAGAAGTAGTAGAGGCCAGTTCAGTTGTGTCATTTAAGGTAAAATTGGGCAGGTATATGGACAGGAAAGGAGTGGAGGGTTATGGGCTGAGTGCGGGTAGGTGGGACTAGGTGAGATTAAGAGTTCGGCACGGACTAGGAGGGCCGGAATGGCCTGTTTCCGTGCTGTGATTGTTATATGGTTATATTGTTATAAATGGCCCTGGCAATGGTCGAGGAGTACTGCAAGTCGTGCATTTAATGTATAGGGAGGAAGATGCTGCCTATGAGAGCCACTCCGTTGTCCCACTTGCAGAGTGCGAGGCCACTTGACCTAGTGTTAATGGATTTCCTGTCAATGGAGACAGATATCAGCAACACGGCGAATGCCTTGGTCATTACGGATCATTATACCAGATACGCGCAGGTCTTGCCTACCGATTATCAGAGGGTCTCCAAGGTGGCTAAAGTGATATAGGAGAAGTATGCCATTTATTGTGGCCTTCCGAGGCGGATATATAACGATCAAGGACGAGATTTCGAAAGTAGGCACATACATGAGCTACTGAGCATGCTTGGAGTCGTGAAGTCGATGACTATCCCTTATCCCCAGATGAGAGGTTTAATTGGTCCTTGCGAGAGATGCTGGGAACCTTGGAGATCAGCAAAAACGGCAAGTAGAGTCAACAAATTGGACTCTTATTCTTATTGTGTGGAGGAGATCCCTAAAGAAGGATGTTGCTTTCAACCTGTGTGGTGGAGCTCCCTAATGATAGATGTTGCATTCTACCTGTGTGGAGGAGATCCCTGAAGAAGGATGCTGCTTTCTACCTGTATGGAGGAGATCCCTGAAGAAGGATGCTGCTTTCTACCTGTGCGGTGGAGCTCCCTGATAACGGATGTTCCTTTCTACCTGTGTGGAGGAGATCCCTAAGGTAGGATGTTGTTTTCTACCTGTGTGGTGGAGATCCCTGACGATGGATGTTGCTTTCCACCTGTGCGGTGGAGATCCCTTGCAACACCTGTACGCGAGATGAAGCTACCGTGTACTAGCTATATTGCCTGATGTTTGGGCGTTTGAGGTTGCTCATCTGTTACGTACCCAGTAACGGGTTAAAAAGGACCAGCAGAAATGGATACACCTGGAGTCTGAGTCTTCCGTTACAACATTATTTTATTAGTAACTACATAATAAAGTAATATAAACCCAGGTAAGGCAAACAGGTCAGCAGAGTATATGCATATAAAGTGAGTAAATAAAGTTCCCAAGCTTGTCCCAGATCAGGTGATAAATGATACAGCCTTATGATAGTATAGGAGTGAAGTCAGTTCAGTTCCGGATATTGAATTTAGTAGACTGCAGAGAGAGGGAGAGATGTTTTGTCTTCCCAGTGCCGATGTCGTCGAATCTTCCGCGTCGTCCTCCTGCTCCCGAAACTTATTAAAGTTACTGACTGTGAGCACACGAAAGAGAATGCCATTTTTACGCGGTAAAGCTATCAACCCAGGCGAGGCTTGAACAAACCTATAGTTTTCCACCGGTCACCCCTTCTGTCCACGCTGTGAGCAAAAACTCCACCTTTGTCGTGGGAACACAAACCTCAACCAGTGTCAGAGTCTTCCGTATCTCTCTCTCTCTCTCTCTCTCTCTCTCTCTCTCTCTCTCTCTCTCTCTCTCTCTCTCTCTCTCTCTCTCTCTCTCTCTCTCTCTCTCTCTCTCTCTCTCTCTCTCTCTCTCTCTCTCTCTTTAAAGGAGCAGTCCATATTTAATAATCCTTCAGATCTCTGTTTTGGGACTGGCGAGGAAGGCCTACCACCGAAGACTTATCTGGGTATGTGTCTGATATGAGAAAGGAGCTGAAAAAAGACCTATGAATTAGCGGAGGTCGCGGTTGCCAAGCAGAATCAAGGAAATATGAGGAGATGTATCAAAAGGTTAGTTTCTCTCATCTCATGCCTGGAAACCGAATCCTCATAACGAATTTGAGGCTAACAGGGAAGCATAAGTTGGCTGACCGCTGGGCGGTTATGCTCTATGTAGTGGAGAGTCAGATGCCCAACACTCTAGCTTTCCGGGTGTAACCAGAGGATGGGAATGGGTCTGCCAAGATTCTCCATCGGAACCACCTTCTATGAGGTGCGTGTTCACCCGGGGTGTGAGCTGGACCCTACACCAAGTAAGAGGACTCTGAGGCAACGTGGAGGGGTGCTGAAGGTCCAGCAGCAGTAAGGATTAAACCGGTGCCCGCCTCTGAATGGGATACGGACTCGGAGGATGAGGAAATGGGGCTGCTGTCCATCTCCTTACCCTTGAGGAAGAGATTCCCAACCTTTCTCACGCTGAGGCAGGTGAAATGGGGGTGGTTGGATTAGCAGTGCTCAGGCAGGCTTACAACTGGGCCATGAAGGGATTGAAGAGGAGCACAGCCAAGTGGCAGAGGGAACCGAGTTGCAGGAAGGTATGAGTGATATATCAGTGTAGGCCTCGTAATATATAGACCAGAAGTTTCCCAAGGAGTGTCTAAAACTGAAAAAGTAGATGATTAGATAAGGAGGTAATGAGGACATGACTATTTTGATACAGGAGAGTGTAATTCCCTGGTTCATATTTTTACAGTTATGCTGTATGTATTTCATTTTAGCAGGTCTGTGAAAACAGCTTGGTTTCATCTTGCTCTGTTTTCAGTTTACTTTTGAGTTATTATTGAAGATAAGGGATGAGGAGAAATGTATGCCTCCAATTAGAATGGTCGAATAGTTTATCTGGTGAGGGAAACTAAGGTTGAGCTTGGGGCTTTTGTTTGAGACGAGGTGAAGAAGGAAGACGCCAGGAGGAGGATCGTTGATTTGGAGAAACCGTGAGCTCCAATGTGTGCACATTAGTCTGTTTCATTAAAATGGGCCCTTTTCTCCTTTTTTGTTCTTTTCTTTACGAACCCTTTAGTCAAATTAAGAATCATAAAGATAACCGTTTAATCATGGGCGATGTACTGTCTCTTATTACGTTGTGCTAATTTGTATCAGGGTAACGAATTACACAGCAGCCACACAAACAGCGGTTTGGGGTTGAAGCGCACCTAAATATCTCCCGAGTTTCGCTGGGCCGGAGGATTTCTTCCCTGGTCTGGCGCAGCCGTGGAAACCATGGTGGTACATGGGCTATCCACAACACCACAAATCTTGGCATCACCTGCATACGTACTAACCTACCCATCCGCGTTTTCATCCGGGTCATTTATGAACATCACAAATATCCTAGTAGAGTTCCTGCAGAATCAGCTAATCACAGACCCCCAGCTACAATAGGTCACTTTGACTACTACCGTCTGTCTGCTCGAGGGAAACCAATTCTGAATCCAAACGTCAAACCCACCATCGATCCCATGTCTCTGAACTTTTCTGGAGAAACCTCTCATGAGAAACCTTTTCAAACACCTTACTAAAATCCATTTAGACAACATCCAAGCTCTACCTTCATCGATCGCTATTGTCAACTCATCGAAAAGCTTACTCAATTTAGTAAGACGTGTCTTGTCACATACAAAACCATGCTGGCTCTCCGTAATTAGGCCATTGTTTTCCAAATGTTCATAAATCCCAACCCTAAGAATTCCTTTGAATAACTGCCCAACCACTGACGTGAGACTCACTGGTCTATAGCTTCAGGGTTATTCCCTGTTTCCTTTCTTGAATAATGGAACACTTTAGCTACTTGCCAGTCCTCCAATACTTCGCCTGTGACTAGAGAGGACACGAAAATAATGGTCAAGATCCTTGTAATCTCTTAAAGTACATCCCTCAATAACTTTGGGTGTATCGCATCAGGGCCTGAGGACTTATCCACCTTGATGCTTTTTAAGAGATCAAAGACTACGCCCACCTTTGTCAACAATTCCCAACCGTATCAATACGCAGACCCTACCATATCGATCCATTACGTCGTTCTCCTTGGTAAATACTAAGGAAAAGTACAATTAAGGACATCACCCAAATTCACAGCATTCAAGCAAAGGGATCCTCCCCCTTCATCCTTGTGGTCCTAACGTTCTCCTAGTTCTACTCTTGGTCTTGATGTATACATAGAATACCTTGGGATTCTCAGTAATCGTACTCCCCAAGGCCTTTTCGTGATCCTTTCAGGCTTTCCCAATACCTTTCTTGAGTTCCTTTCTGTTTCCTAAAAAGTCCTCCATAGTTCTGTATTATTCAAGCTTCCTTAGCTTTACACGCGTCCCCTTTATCTTCTTGACTACATTCATCACCTTTGTCGACTAACCAAGGTTCTCTTACCTTGCCATCCTTGTCTTTCCATCTGACTGGGACATACCTGTCCTGTACTGCCTGCCGCTGGTCTTTAAGCGCCCTCTACATGTCAGCTGTAGACCTGCCCAAAAGCAGCTCATGCCAAATAATCCTCCCTGGTTCCTGCCTAATGATCTTCTGTTTTATGCCGTTCTAGTGTAAATCTCTCACGGAACGTCAGAGTTGTTCATAAAACTTAAGGAGTTCTGTCACTGTTCCCTAGCTGTTCACACACTGAAAGGTGGATCGCTTCACCATACCCATTAGCCAACTCAAGGTCCTGGACAGCCGCTCCTCATGTTGGATAAAGAGGGATGATTTCTTTGCCCCGATGCGCTGGGTGTGCGTGAGGACCTAAATAAGTCTACATATTGATTTTAAAAAATACCTCTGAATGCTCCTGACATATTCAGTCCTATCGATAACTCTTGCATACGAAAGTCCTATTTAAATAAAGGAAAATGAAGATCCCCGAAGGCAAAAATACTATTGTTTTACACGTTTCCTTAATTAGTCTCCGTATATATTCCTCAATGTCTCAAAAACTGGTGATGACTTGGGATATTGATGTACAACAGTCTCCAGAGTTTACAGTGTTCTGTGGGACAAAACGCCTTCTTAATGAGAGAGGTCAGTGGAGAGAGGTCAGATTGGATAGAGGTGACAGGAAGGAGGCAATTATTATCCGTCCCACTGTGAATCTATGGCACGCCCCCCTACACTTTCCGGCAATCTGCCAACTACGGACAGGGACGCCCTACCTTCTGTTTGCTGGGAGGTGTCCCACCTGCAGGAGAATCTGCTCACCCTATCCCGAAGTTTGCACACCCCGCAGATAATTATGAAGGGATTCAAGACCGCATAGGAGAAAGAGTCATACAGGTAAGTGAAGTCAAACAATTCCTCCAGCATAACGGAGCAGAGCAAAGTCTGAGAAATAACGCAGAAGAGAAATATTATTCTTGCAAGAAGAATAAAAAGAAATGATAGATAAAGGCAAAACACCATAGCTATTATGCGCATGTAGTGGCTCTTTTGATGTTTAACCTTGGGAGTAAGTTTCAAAGCGGAACGACTGTTCCGCCAGAGCGCTGAGATTAGGCAAACACAGGACGTGGACATCCAGACAGTGGGGACAGCGTTTCCCAAGATTAGATTCATGTATATATCCAGTTCTTCGATTGCATCGCGATTTCCTGACTGGGAGACGTTCCATGAGTCAATATCAAAGGAGCCGTTTTGATATTGGCAGGTTAAGGCTACATTGGTAAGGTAACAGTCCAGAGTTCCGAGGGCGCAGCTGAGCAAAACTGTCGCGATGACCCAAAGGCTAGCCTTCCTGCTGATGACATGGGCTAGTTTATTGGCGAAGGGTCGATAGACACTGACCACCTTCACACAGTAGAAGAAGCAGAGCAAGGCACTAACCCAGAAGCTCAGGGAATGACAGAGTGTCAGGAAGGACTCGGCGACCTTTTTCTGGAGATCGCAGAAGATGTGAACGAAATCCACGGCCATCCGGACCACCGCGGCTGCGATGGTGACGATGTTGGCGAGGGCCAGACCACATACAATAATTTCGGCAGGAGGCGCACCGCTCTGACCCGGTCCCGGAAGCAGAGTGAGCAGGATGAAGACGTTGGCCATTATTCCGAACACCCCGAAGAATCCGACGGCCAGGGCCTCGAACAACCATTCCATTCTGCTGTCGGCAGGCGCGAAAGAGAATAAAATGTGTTAGAATCAGGTTTACTATCACTGGCTGTTCCGCGACAACAATACTTTTATATACATAATAATACAAATACTATAAATTGTAATGAGACATATATTTTAAAAACTTAAGTAAGTATTGCTAAAAGATGACAAACATATTGGTGGAGACCGTAAGACATAGGAGGATAAATAGGCCAATTAGCGCACAGAGTCTGCTCCGCCATTCTATCCGGGCTGATCAAGGATCCCACTCAACCCCGTACACCTGTCTTCTCGCTATATCCTTTGATGCCCTGAAGATTCAGGAAACTATCAACTTCCGCCTTAAATATACCCAAGGCCTTAGCCTCCACTGCTGTCTGTGGCAGAGCACCACACGGATTAAATACTTTCTGACTAAAGCAAATCCTGTTTACCTTTCTCTAAAAGGTCGCCACTCAATTTTGAGGTTGTGCCATCGAGTTCTGGATAATCCCACTAGAGGAAACATGAGAACCATGAGAATACATGTTCATTCTATGCAAAACTCTGATAGCCGAGGGGACGAAGTCGTGTCTAAATAGTAGCGTGTGTGTCCTCAGTCTCTTGCACCTCCTCCCTGATGATAGGAATAAGGGGAGGACATGTCCTGGGTGATAGGTG
The DNA here is from genome assembly GCF_048418815.1 of Hemitrygon akajei. Taxonomy (NCBI): domain Eukaryota; kingdom Metazoa; phylum Chordata; class Chondrichthyes; order Myliobatiformes; family Dasyatidae; genus Hemitrygon; species Hemitrygon akajei. The sequence goes on from NC_133147.1 coordinate 25,842,408, forward strand.
ATCTTAAATGATGGTTTCCGCCATCGTGAGGTATCGCCTTTGGACGATGTCACTTTAAAGGTGCCAACACGTGATAGAAGAGTTGCCTCAGTTATTGGGGTCTAGATCACAAGAACACATCCGTTGTCCCAACTGGAAGATGCCTATCCAACCTAGTCCCATCAGCCCGCGGTTAACACATATTCTACCCAATCTTTCCAAAGATTGGGCTTATAATGTCATATTCAAACACTCTGTAAAACCGCTTCGGGCAAAATCTGTCCAGGCTGAGCAAAATGTACTTTACACTTATTGGCCAATTTATTAAGCACACCTGTACTCCTGCACGGTAATACGAATATCAAATCAGCCAATCATGTGGCAGCAACACAATGCATAAAAGCATGCTGGAAAAAGTCAAGATGTGATCAGAGCAAATGTGAACTACGTGCCTTTGACCGTGGAACGAATGTTGGTGCCAGAAAAGGTGGCTTGAGTATCTCAGAAACTGTTCATCTCCTGGAGTTTTCACACTTTGCAGTCTGTAGACTTTACAGAAAATGGTGCGAAAGGCAAAACATAATAATAATAATAATAATAATAATAATAATAATAATAATAATAATAATAATAATAATAAATCCAGGAAGCGGCAGTCCTATGGGTAAAAATGTCTTGTTAGTGAGAGAGGTTAGAGGAGATAGTTCAGACTGGTTCAACCTGACAGAAAGGCTACAACAGTGGTATGCAGAAGAGTATCTTTGAACACACAACACGTCGATCCTTGAAGTGGATGGGCTGCAGTAACAAAAGACCACGAACGTACACTCACTGACTACTGTAATAAGTACAAGGGTTCCCCCCAAAAAAGATTTCCGCTGATTGCATGTTCAAAATAATATAACTTTTCAAGGCATGACTCATACTCCTCGAAATGTTTGTGATAAATATATGTCTGTTCACATTTTCTTAAATGTACCTTACATATCAGAATCAGAATCAAAATCAGTTTTATTATCACCGGCATGTGACGTCAGATTTTTAAACTTAGCAGCAGCAGTTCAATGCAATACATAATCTGGCAGAGAGAAAAATAATAATAATAATAATAATAATAATAATAATAATAATAATAATAATAATAATAATAATAATAATAATAATAAAATTAGAGATGGACACCCAGGAGAGTGAAGCTGCTCACTTTATCCACTTCTGATCCCTCTATGAGGATACTGCGTCAATTATTTCGTCTAATAGATCGGTCCATCTATCTACCGCCATTGTGGCAAAAAAAAATGTTGCCGTTCTGCTCTTATTGAACATCTTGCCTGAAGTATTAAAACTTTGGTCCCTAGATTTCGATTTCCCGACGCTAAAAACGACCGCTTTCACTATATACTGTATGCCCCTGGCGATTCAATGTAGTTCGATGCAGCTTCATAGACGCCCCTCCTATGCTAGGGCTTTATACCTTGAGGATGAGGACGGCCTTGGAGAAAGGTTTAAAACCATAAGAGCCATGGATGAGATAAATAGTAACAATCTTTTTTTAGCAGATAGAGCGTTCGTCCCTGGGAGGATCAGCGTATCAGATCGTTTGCAAGTATTTGCCAAATGCGCATGCGACTGATCGACAGCGCGTTGGGTCTACTGGGACTCCGGCAGCGCGTTGAGCTTTCTTTTAAAGCCTTCCTTTTATTCTTTTTTTCACCGTTACGTTTCTCGATATTATTTCGAGTTTCCTCTTTACACCTCGTGACAGATAATTTCTTTATTCTATTTCCTTTCTCCACCACTGCGTCTTAAACTGTATCTCTGACTGTGTAATACGCACAAAATGCGGGGGAAATTCAGAAAGTAAGGCAGCATCTATGGAAAGGAATAAAGAGTCAACAGTTAGGTCCGAGAGCCAACATCGGGGCTGGAAGGAAAGAGGAAAGAATCCAAATTGGAAAGTGGGTAGAAAGCAAGCTGGCACGTGATAGGTGAGTCCAATTGAGGGAGAAGTGAGGTGAGTGGGCGAGGGGAATAAGGTGGGAAGCTGGAAGGTGATAGGTGGAAAAGGTAAAGGGCTGAAGAAGAAGGAACTTGAAAGGAGACCAGAGTGGACCGAGGGGAAAATGGAAAGAGGAAACATAATGAGTAGGTGCCTAGAAGAGAAGGGGTGATTGCGAGCCAGAATGAGGAGTGGGAAGAGAGACAACCGGGAGGGGCGATCAATTATACACAGTCAGAGAAATCGTTGATCGGACCATCAGATGGGTGGCTTCTTATTCCATTCCACTGCATGCCACTCCTTTCCCTTCACCTGGTTTCACCAATCACTTGCCATCTTGTACCCCTTTCCCTCCCCCACCTTCTGACATCTGCCCCTTCCTCTCCTGTCTCGATTAAGTGTCCCGCAACGTCAACTCGTTATTGAAATCACTATGGATTTCAATCGTCTGTAGAACTTCCTGCGCTGTGGATATGCCCTTCCTGCAAGAGTAGCACAACCGTGTTGTGGGTTGGAGGCTCTCGTGCCTCAATGACCCAAAGAGCTAGGCTTGCTTCAGTCTTGGTTTTATACTTTAGCTCTTGTTACGGACACCCATGCAAGACAGGACAAGGGGTGGAGGCTAGATGAGAGTGAACCACCAAGCTTCGGTGGTTCAACTCAAGGCTAACAACCGACAGGTTGTGGAAGAACATTCTGAATATGTCGCTAACACACTGCTCCTCCATTTAATAACAATATGCTTATTGCTCGCCTTTGTGCGTAACACAGCCTCGTAAACAAGATGAAGACAGGGAAGGTGATAAATTGTGGGAGAACCCTGTGGGCTATCAAATATCTGTCAATTAAATGGTGTCCTCGTTTTATTTCACCTGTCAGTTACTAACGTGTAAAGTAGATTATACCTTTGTACTTTCAGGAAGTACTGGATCTAAGGATTTAATGCATCTTCTATAATTTCGTAAATAAAGATTCACCATTCGGCCTTGGGTTCTCAGTATGCTTTCAATAATCTATCTTTGTTTCAAGGATGAATAACAGCCTCTCTCTGTGGGCAGACAAGACAGGCTGTCGCTGGCATCTTAGTAGGATGCGATAACGTTTGAAGAATTTATTTTCTTTTTTGAAGCTTTGGCTGATATAATTGATTTTCTGTGTGCATATATAAAAAAGGCCATGACCATTGTTTTGGAAGACCTGGCGATCGCACTATTAACAATCTATCCTCCCCATGTTCATGAGTGAAGATATCTCTAGTCACTTTGAAGTCTGGGTCCAATTTATCGGTGACCAACTTTAATTGAAATTCCTTAGCAAATTAATTTTCCTAACACTGGTCAAATAAAACTCTTACGAAAAGAGCAATGAAGAATCCTTCTACATCAGTATGCAATCTCAACCCGGGACTTGCAGACTGACAGAAAAACAAAGGAAGACACTGACACGATGAAAGAAACCTTGAACGCCGCCAGAGATGGGGGACTTCCACTGCTGCCCAAAAGGCCAGTGGCGTAGCGGGCAAAAGAAGAAAAAGGAAGACTATGTCTTTCCTACAACATCCTGTGGCTCTCTTCAGCCATTCTGAACTGGTCACCTTAAATCAATTGTTAGCGTGACGCTATTGAAGCTTTCGGAGTCGGAGTTCAATTCGGGTTCCGCTGCAAGGAGTTCGTACACTCTCCTGTGGACTGCAGGCGTTTCCTGCGGGTGCCTCAGTTTCCAAAAATGTATCATATGTTCGGCAGATTGGCCAGTGTAAATTGTCCTGTAATTCAATAGGTGGATTGCTCGTGGCTCAATTTGATGGGCCGGAAATAGATTTTCAGCATAGTAACTCAGAATGACTCAAGGGGCTCGTGTCTCCAAATTATGCCCGTGTGTCCAATTAACCTGTACTTCTTTAGAATGTGGGAGAAACCGGAGCACCCGGAGGAACTCACGTTGTCAGTGGAACATCTTACAGACCGTGGTGGGAATTGAACACGCATCGCTGGCATTGTGCAGCGTTACTGTGCCAATAGAAAACACATCGCAGAACGTTTTATTGGTAAATAATACAGAATAAAAATTTGTTTAAGCTGCTAAAACTTTAATTAATATTGATCAGCATTTTTGCCCCCATTTCTGGCAACGATTTCTGCTCAATGGAAGTTGTTCTTCACCATAGCTCAGTTTTCTCATTGGATTAATATAAGTGTTCCAGTATTTAATCATAACAAACCAGAACTTTAAACAGAGAAAATTAAAACTGAATGGTGTACCTCAGTACGTATATCCCCGACTGTAAGTTTGGATTCCTTGCTTTGTGCAGTCAATGGTGAACTTGTTCTTCAGAGTCAGACAATATTATGCCGCATCGGCATCATTTATACCATCAGTTTCCAATGTATTCAATACAATTAGTAGGGAAATCTATAATTTGAATATACCTGGTCAGGCTGTTTTGAACAGATTCAAATTACAATTGGAATTGACCCTTGCAAGATATTTATATTACTGATCCGTCGTGTTTACTGAACCTGGCATATTTCGTCATCCCTGCAATGTTGGTCGAGAGGCATTTGCCGCATAATAATTTCCAGATCAAAAGTGCCAGAGCAGGAAGGATTTGTGACCTTGTCACCTTAAATCAACCACTCACTTCACATCTGTGAAGACCATTGCAGAAATTATCATCAGCTAGTAATTTGCAACTTCCCTTAGATATCAAAACTTACATTCATTAATGTCGTAAAATAAAATTAAACTTTGGTTTATTGTCATTCAACTCACTTGCAGGGACTCCTCATCTCACGTTTTAGATATATTATTATTATTATTATTACATCATTTATTTCTCTTTCGTTCTTTTTATATTTGCAATTTGTTGTCATTTTCACACTAGTTTCCATCCTATTGGTGAGGTCTTTTATTGCTTCTATTATAGTTGTTGGATTTATTAAGTGTGCTCGCAAGAAAATGAATCACGGGGTTCTATATGGTGACATACATGTACTTAAATAATAAAAATACTTTGAACTTTGAACAACGAAACTAACTTTCATTTCTCAGTGACCAAGGTGCAAAAGGCATTACATTTATCATACACAGCTCATAAAATAATAATAATACAATAATAGAGGCAATGTTTACATGAAGTATACAAAGGACATTTAGGTGTCACGGTAGCGTATTGGTTAGCGTGGCGTTGCCTCAGCTCAGGGAGTTCAGAGTTCAATTCTGACTCCGTCTGTAAGAAGTTCATACTTTCTCTTCTGTGTCCGTGTGAGTTACTTCCGGGTGCACCGGCTTCCTCCACAGTCCAACGACTTTCGGGTTGGTCATTGTAAAGTGTTCTGTGATTAGGCTAATGTTGAATAGGTGGGTTTGATGGGTGGTGTGGCTCGTTGGGCCAGAAAGGGCTGGTGCTACATTTTGGTAGGAATAATCCAAATAGGATATACATAGTATGTAGGACATACATAGGGCATTGAGGAATGCAGTAGGACAGAGTGGTCTAGGAATAATGGTGCATAGTTCCCTGAAGGTGGAATCTCATGTGGATAGGATGGTGAAGAAAGCTTTTGGTATGCTGGCCTTTATAAATCAGAGCACTGAGTATAGGAGTTGGGATGTAATGTTAAAATTGTACAAGGCATTGGTAAGGCCGAATTTGGAGTATTGTGTACAGTTCTGGTCACCGAATTATAGGAAAGATATCAACAAAATAGAGAGAGTACAGAGACGACTTACTAGAATGTTACCTGGGTTTCAGCATCTAAGTTACAGGGAAAGGTTGAACAAGTTAGGTCTTTATTCTTTGGAGCGTAGAAGGTTGAGGGGGGACTTGATAGAGGTATTTAAAATAATGAGGGGGATAGATCGAGTTGACGTGGATAGGCTTTTTCCATTGAGAGTAGGGGAGATTCAAACAAGAAGACATGATTTGACAGTTGGGGGGCAATAGTTTAAGGGTAACACAGGGAGGAATTTCTTTACTCAGAGAGTGGTAGCTGTGTGGAATGAGCTTCCAATAGAAGCGGTAGAGGCAGATTCGGTATTGTCATTTAAAGTAAAATTGGATAGGTATTTGGATAGGAAAGGAATGGAGGGTTATGGGCTCAGTGCGGGCCACTGGAACTAGCTGCGTGTAAGCGTCAGCACGGACTCGAAGCGCCGAGATGGCCTGTTTCCGTGCTGTAATTGTTATATGGTTATATGTTGCGTGATTTATCTCCGAATAAAAATAAACAAATAAACAACATTTAATTAAATTAATTAAATGAATTAATTAAAATTAATAACATGTTCATCTTTCAAGTTGTCCTCGGGTATAGCCATTCTTTTGGTATGACCTTTCCCTCCCAGGGATGAGGTCTTTGGAGATTCTTTTGGCGTTTCTGTACCTCTGGGTTTATACGGAATGGGGTTGCTAACCCCATGCCCAACCCTCCTCCTTTCACAGCCGGCTTGGAATAGTCCTTGATGCAGTTAATTAAACTGCTCCACAACTCATGCCGTAGGCACTCATTGCTTATTTATTTATTTATTATTATTTGTTTGTATATTTTAATTCTTTTTGTATTTGCTTAGCTTGTTTTAGGGTCATCTTTGGGACATTGGACGTTGGTTTGTCTTGTGTGGTGCTGATTTTTCATTAATTATATAGTGTTTCTTTGTATTGACTGTAAATGCCTGTAAGTAAATGATATTCCAGGTAGTGCAGTATATGGTGATGTATATGCATTTTGATAATGGTACTTACTTTGAATTCTGAAGCGGGTGGTATGCTTAAAATACAACACACACACACACACGCACGTATACATACTGTATATATTTATTTATTTATTTATTCATTTATACAGAGCTAGAGAGAGGGAGAGAGAAAGAGAGCCAGGATAGAGAGAGGGAAATGTATAGATAGATAGATTACTATCATCTACAGTACAAGGCACTCATTTCCCCGGGGGAACAGGGCAGGCACCGTTCTCGAAAATCTCTCATTGGCCCCATAGTGATTACTTGCCCCTCCTTCAGTGACACCTGGCACCTGGGGCACGGACGTAACCCCAGAGGAGGGTAAGTCAATCAGCTGGGGCAGAGCCCTCGAATGACCGTGCCTAGACCCGTGAGTGGTCATTTTGGCCATGCCCATGCGCCAGCCCACCAGTGCATCATCTGAGAAAATGGGGGGATAGGACGAATCTGAACAGAAATGATTTTTCAGGCCCATCGATTCTGCTTTGCCATTTTGTTATGGCCGATTTATTTCCCTTTACACCCCTATTCTTCTATGTACTCTCCATAACTTCTGACGCCCTTGCTAATCAAAACTGCCTAACTCCACTTTAAATATACCCAATGACTTGGCCTCCACAGCCATCTGTAGCAATGAAATGCACAGACGTCCTTCGATACAAGGGTCCTAAGCTCACTCACTATAGAAAACAACTTCTCTATATGCTGAATGCACTAAATCTTTACAGACATTGACGAAAATGAAAGCTTCGAAGTGTAATAATGTCGCGCTATCCCGCTACACCACCAATGAGTCTCCATTCCTCCAAAGGTTGGTTAATCAGCTCCCTCAGAATAACGGCCGCATGTTACGCAACACCGACGTCAGGCTCAAAAGCCTTTCTTTTCCATTTCATTCCGAATCTTTGGAACCGAAGACTGATCAACGCGTTCACCCACTAACCCACACTACCACACTTTCATCCTCCAGCTCCCACTATCATCATCTCCTTGCAGACTCACCTTATGTACAGACACGCCTGTGCCTGGCGAAACTTTATGGGCCTACAATCAATCTGTGGTTAATAAGCTATCATGTGTATTTACAGTTATTATGTTTTAATCATTGTGCTCCTGATCTTATTCAGTTGTTTTGCGCTAGGTCATAACTGAGGTAACAATTATTTCGTTCTCTTTTATACCTCTTTACTGGAACTATACTGAGTATTGCGGTGGATATACGTCTCTACCAACGGAAGTGCAAAGTGCTCCTTCTCTCTGCTAGCCCGCTGGTCTCGGTTGTCCAAGGTGTAACACCTGATCATGGCACGTGAAGCCATGGGAGTAGGTGATGCATATCACAAGTCCTGGTTGTGCGGCCACAGACACCAGGCAGACGATCTCTGAAGAGTATTGGCAATGGCTGGGGTCACCAGTCTTACCCGGAAGAAGATAATCGCAAATCACTTCTGTTGAAAAATTTGACAAAAGCAATCATCGCCATAGATTACGATCGCCTATGTCATGAGAGGTAACACATAATGATAATGATGATGTATGTTTTATTATTTATTCTGGTTTTTTTTATTATTGTTTTCCTTGTCTTCTTTGTTTGCTTATGTGCTGGAGTGGATCGGGAGAAATAATTATTTCGTTCTCTTTACAACATTAAAATTCTTGGATCTTGAAGCCTCAATAACTAATGCATTGCTTCGGTAATCCTTAGACCGAATATTGTCTCTCCTGATGGTCAAATTCCCTTAAGGTGCATATTGGATTCCCTGGTTAGTCATTTCTGCAGATTAATCTATTTCCAATCAGTTCATCTGAAGTATTAGCGGATGAGATGAATAATTTGCATGGGACGTACTATTCAGGAAATGGGCGCATTCTGAATATTTGTTTGGACGTTGTTGTTAGAACACGTCCAGGTGTGTTTGAACCAGCTGGTGCTCCTCATAAATCTTGACACGGCTGAGGTATCCTGAATCAAATATAATCAAAAACCACTGCCATTCTCTGGCTGAAACAGGGACGGAGAGCACTGGGCTTATTGGACATCACACATAATAGTTCAGGTAACCTGAGGAATGATGTGTCTCCGCCTGAAGCAACGACTGTTCGTCCAATTCCAAAGATGCAGTCTAAACCTGCCGAGCTCCTCCAACATTTGGCTCTGAATTTTCAGCAAGTGCAGAATCTGTCGCGTTTGTAATTCTTCAGTTACTTCCCTTCAGATGTACGATAGAAATGACCGAACATTCTGGGGGGAAATGTAAGGCTGATACATCGAAATATTCTTTATTTTGTCAAAAAGTAGACATACTGAGAGTATTTTTGTCTTGCAAAAATAGGCACGATGGCGTAGCAGCTAGCGGATTGTTTTACAGCACCTGCGACATGTGTTCAATTCCCGCCGTTGTCTGTAAGGAGTTTGGTCGTCTTTCCCGTGTCCGCATGGGTTTCCTCCGGATGCTCCAGTCTCGTCCAACAGTCCAAAGATGGACGAGCTTGATGGGTCACATGGGCGTAACCTTGTGCGGCATCGTCTTGTTGGGCCGGAAGGGCTTGCTACTGTGCTGTATCTCGAAATTAAATTATTGAAGCTGATGCATCAATTGCGAGCATCTAGCATTCCCACATTTCAAATATGAGACATCGAAATGTATGCGAAAGTGCGGGGGTGATGGGAGGTGGTATTGATTTCGGTGAAATTGGTAGAGTTGTTGATAATGGAGGTTTTTGTTACGAGACAATTACAGACATGAGTGGTGGGAGGTGCCCATCAAGATAATGATGAGTCCAAGTGAATTTATATTCATAGAACGTATATGTCGCCATCTACTAAACTAAGATTCGTTATCTGGCAGGCATTTGCATTTTTTGTTATTTTATTTAGAGGTACAGCATAATAACAGCCCCTTCCGGCTGAACGAACCCATGCTGCCTAATCACACTAGGTTATTTGGCGGTCTTTGTAGGTCTACTGCAGGTCTTTGGCGTGTGGAAGGAAACCGGAGCTCCATGCAGTTACGAAGACAGCGTAGATATCTACTCACAGACCGCAGCGGAAATTCGACTTGAAGGATGGCGCTGCAACCATTTCGCAACCGTGCCGCCCAGAGTTCGTTCTCCGTCGGATCCAACAATGACAGAAGACCTACGCGGCAGAGTTTTTAAAGTAGGAAAGCCGTTGCACTGGGGCAATTCCACTCTCTCCACCTCGAAAGTCTGGGTCCAGTGGTACGAACAAGCATCACAAGCTGGGGTCTTCATTGGTCGCGGTTGATGACCGTGGAGTCTTATCTGCTTTGTCAGGCCTTACGCTCTCCACGAAGCGTTGCACAACCGCCTTCCTGTGCGTTGAGTATCACTGTTTATCTCATCCGGCCAGAAATGTAATAGAATGAAGACAAACAACAAACTACACACAGTAAAGCAAAGACTGAAAAACAATGTGCAAAAATAGACAAACTGTGCAACTGCATAATAATAATAATTCACCAAAATCTTGCTTTAAAATACAAACTCATAAAAGAAATCATAACTTAGTCTAAATACAAGCCTGATCCAATTTTAGAGTTAAAATCCCACAAACGATATGATGATTCATTATTACAGATGGGACAATCCAAGGTCAACTCCTCTTTTTTGCCTCTGTCATTTCCTTTACTCCACTCTGATACGATATATCTGACTTTAGCTTCTCTTTCTCAAATTTCAGGGTAAATTCGATGATATTACGATCAGTCTCCCGAGGGGTTCTTTTATCTTAAAATTTCTAACCGATTCCGGTTCATTGCACAATACCCAGAACAGAACAGTTGACTCCTAAGTGGATTTAACCATGACCTGCTCTAAAACAACATCCCATAGGCACTCTGGAAGTTCCCCTTTTTGGAATCCCACACCAAACGCTAGCGGAAGATGGCAGTGAAGGCAGAGAAAGGCGGCGTCAATGAAAAGTCCCGAGTCACCTTGCATTCCATGGCACAGCTGCCTGACCCTAATCTGTCAAGGACTGTGTAGTGGCTTCAGAGAGTGTGCTACAACACCCTAATACTCAACAGTAATTAGAGGAGAAAATACGCACTGTTTTCAGAGGGTTCTTTGTTTGGAACCACCAAACAAACCACCTGGTTTGACCGCAATGGGAAACACGAGTTGGAGCTAATCTCCAGACGGCAGAGCTCACGAAACCTCAGGAACTCTCCATCCTCCCCACCATGACAAGGTAACAATCCTGGGAGAAGAGGCTCACTCTACACCGAGGGTTCCCGAGTCTTTTGGGCAATCATCGTCAGAGGCACATATAAAGAGTTGCAATTCAGTCAGAACGGCGATCGAATCTGAAAGGCAGAGTTTCGCGGAGGTACTAAAGGCAGATAAATCCCCAGGGCCAGACGGTCTGCATCCCAGAGTGCTTAAGGAAGTAGCCCAAGAAATAGTGGATGCTTTAGTGATAATTTTTCAAAACTCCTTAGATTCTGGATTAGTTCCTGAGGATTGGAGGGTGGCTAATGTAACCACACTTTTTTTTAAAAAAAGCAGGCAGACAGAAACCGGGGAATTATAGACCGGTTAGTCTGACCGGTGGTGGGGAAAATGCTAGAGTCGGTTATCAAAGATGTGATAACAGCACATTTGGAAAGAGGTGAAATCATCGGACAAAGTCAGCATGGATTTGTGAAAGGAAAATCATGTCTGACGAATCTTATAGAATTTTTTGAAGATGTAACTAGTAGAATGGATAGGGGAGAACCATTGGATGTGGTATATTTAGATTTTCAAAAGGCTTTTGACAAGGTCCCACACAGGAGATTAGTGTGCAAACTTAAAGCACACGGTATTGGGGGTATGGTATTGATGTGGATAGAGAATTGGTTGGCAGACGGAAAGCAAAGAGTGGGAGTAAACGGGACCTTTTCAGAATGGCAAGTGGGGTACCGCAAGGCTCAGTGCTGGGACCCCAATTGTTTACAATATATATTAATGATTTAGACAAGGGAATTAAATGCAGCATCTCCAAATTTGCGGATGACACGAAGCTGGGCGGCTGTGTTAGCTGTGAGGAGGATGCTAAGAGGATGCAGGGTGACTTGGATAGGTTAGGTGAGTGGGCAAATTCATAGCAGATGCAATTTAATGTGGATAAATGTGAGGTTATTCACTTTGGTTGCAAGAACAGGAAAACAGATTATTCTCTGAACAGTGGCCGATTAGGAAAAGGGGAGATGCAACGAGACCTGGGTGTCATTGTACAACCAGTCATAGAAGGTGGGCATGCAGGTACAGCAGGCGGTGAAAAAGGCAAATGGTATGTTGGCATTCATAGCAAAAGGATTTGAGTACAGGAGCAGGGAGGTTCTACTGCAGTTGTACAAGGCCTTGGTGATACCGCACCTAGAATATTGTGTGCAGCTTTGGTCCCCTAATCTAAGGAAAGAAATTCTTGCCATAGAGGCAGTACAGAGAAAGTTCACCAGATTGATTCCTGGGTTGGCAGGACTTTCATATGAAGAAAGACTGGATCGACTAAGCTTATACTCACTGAATTTAGAAGATTGAGGGGGGATCTTATTGAAACATATAAAATTCTAAAGGGATTAGACAGGCTAGATGCAGGAAGATTGTTTCCGATGTTGGGGAAGTCCAGACGAGGGGTCACAGTTTAAGGATAAAGGGGAAGCCTTTTAGGACCGAGATGAGGAAAAACTTCTTCACACAGAGAGTGGTGAATTTGTGGAATTCTCTGCCACAGGAAACAGTTGAGGCCGTTTCATTGGCTATTTTTAAGAGGAAGTTAGATATGGCCCTTGTGGCTAAAGGGATCAGGGGGCATGGAGAGAAAGCAGGTACAGGGTTCTGAGTTGAATGATCAGCCATGATCATACTGAATGGCGGTGCAGGCTCGAATGGCCGAATGGCCTACTCCTGCAGTTATTTTCTATGTTTCTATGTTTCTATGTTTATCTGAGCTGAGGAGACACCAATCAGCAGGATGTAGTGTGTAAAAAGAGATATCTTTCATTCAGATCCGTATTCAAGATTTAAAAAGCACTGCTCAGCGACAGTTTTCGCTGACATGGACAACAAAATCACCGTTAAAAGAGCTACATTTCAATCAGGACGGCGATCGATCGAGATGTTAAAGACAGATCTTCGTGGCAATTAATTTAAAGATCGACCATTCAGCGACAGGGATTCATTAGAAAGGGCCAATAACAATAACTCAAGTGCCACCTTAGCGTCCATTCTTTTGGGTGTGCCAGCGTTTTGAGTGGCGTTGGCTAATTAGATTTCGGCGAGTTCAGACTTGGGAAAAGAATAGCTTTTAACTCTCTCTCTCTCTCTCTCTCTCTCTCTCTCTCTCTCTCTCTCTCTCTCTCTCTCTCTCTCTCTCTCTCTCTCTCTCTCTCTCTCTCTCTCTCTCTCTCTCTCTCTCTCTCTCTCTCTCTCTCTCCTCTCTCTCTCTCTCTCTCTCTCTCGGTTCTTATTTGTTCATTCCTGGTGGGAATGGCAATGGCTCCGGGGCAGTGTGTTGTACTCTGTGTGGGATGTGGAATGTTCGGAGTCCGAGGTAAACACATCCGAAGAAGTTGCACCGAGTTGCAATTCCTAAGAGAACGTATTAAACAACTGGAACTGCAGCTGTATGACCCTCGGCGCATACGGGAAAATGGGAGGTGCTTGACAGAGGCTATAGGGGAGGTCGGCAACCGTAGAATGCGGGAGACAAGTAAATGGGTGACTGGCAGGATAAAGAGTGGAACTGCACGGCCACTGCAGACTATACCTGTGGCTGTTTCCCTTAGTAATAATTATACAACATTCAATACCGCTGAGGCGGAGGACTTACCGAGGCAGGTGGAGGAACAGTGACCGGGTCTCTGGCACTGAATCTGGAGCTGTGGCTCCGAAGAGCAGAGATGTGAAAAGGACTGCAGTGTTGATAGGAGATTCCATAGTCAAAGAAAATGAAATGAGGTTCTCTGGGCGCGATAATGATACACGAATGGTATGTTGCCTCCCTGCTACCAGGATCAGGGATGTCTCCGAACCGGTCCAAGGCATTCCTAAAGACGAGGGTAAAACAGCCATAAGTATTAGGACGTATTGGCGCGAATCAAATAGGGATACAAAGTGAGGAGGTCCTGAAGAGAGATTTTATGGAATTCGATAGAAACTAAGAAACAAGACTTTCAGGGTGCTAATCTCTGAATTGCTACCTGTGTCATGAGCCAGTCATCGTAAGAATAGGAAGAATTGGCAGATGATTGCGTAACTGATGAACTAGTGCAGAGAGAACGCAGGGACTTAGATTCATCGGTCATTGGGATCTCTTCTGGGGCCGGTATGTCTTGTACAAATGGGACTGATTTCACCTGAACCCGAGGTGGTTCAATATCCTTGCGTGGCTGAAGGAAGGTTATAGCTAGGAGCATAATGTCCAAGGATATGCAATGTACCGCAAGGACAGCCAGGAGGGCAGAGGTGGTGGCGTGGGTCTGATGCTGAAAAAATGAAATTAAATCATTAGGAAGAGCTGACAATGGAAAAGAAGGTCTTGAGTAGTTGTGGATAGAGCTAAGAAATTGCAAGTGTAAGAAGTCCCTGTCTTAATCGCTGAGGAATTGAGTAAAAAGCTTAAGGTAAAAGAACACTAAGGGAAAAGTGATCATAATATGATTGAATTACCCTGAGAAAGATGTATCAGTATTACTGACGAATAAAGGGAATTAGAGTCATGAGAGAGGAGTTGGCCAAAATGGAATGGAAAAGAACACTTTGGACGTTGGCAGAACAACAATGTCTGGAATTTCTGGAGGCAGCTCGGGAGGCACAGCTATATACATCCCAGTAGAACTAAGTATTCTAAAAGCAAAATCAAACAATCGTGGCCAAGAAAAGAAGTTAAAGCCAACAGAATGCAAAACGGTAACCACAGAATACAACAAGAATCACTGTGAATTCAGAGGATTAGGAAGCTTTTAAAAACAAACAGAAGGAAACTAAAAAGTAATTAAGAAGGTGAAGATGGAATACGTAGGTAAGTTGACCAATAATATTAAAGAAGATACCAAGATACTAAGATAAGTAAAGTGTAAAAGAGAGGCGAGAATGGATACTGGGCCGCTGTAAATAGGTGCTGTACAGGTAGTAATGGGGGACAAGGAATTGGTAGATGACCTGAATATGTATTTTGCATCTGTGAAGACACCAGCATGATGTGTGTCAATTCACCATTCCTGGAGAGAAAGTTCTGGGGAACCTAAAAGGTCTGAGCTAGATCAGTCACCCGGACCAGATGGAGTAATCTCAGAAGGAAACTCCCTCTGCACTGTCCTATCGCATAATGTCCAGCAAAAATAAATTGCGTGGCCTCTCTAACTGTTTTACGTCTCAAAATAAAGGAAATGTTTTGTCCTTCACTGCTTTCTGAGTAAAGTATTATCTCATGATGTCAGCACTTCAACTTCCTCATATTGAGCTTCTTGGAATTTCAAACCCAGAGAGTCTCTACCGAGGTGGACTAACCAAGGTTCCACATTTGCTAAATCAGCATCCAAATTCCGCACAAGACACAACTCCTCAATGTACCTCGAGCACTCGAGGAATCCCACCGTCCGTCGCAGTGCAAGTCCTGTTGAAGATTACTTTCGTGCGCTCAAGAGAATTTATCGTTTGAGTACAAGTATCCAAAAATGCTAAGGACTGAGACGGAGCCGCAGATTCAAGGGAAAGATGAGATACAATTCCAAGGGGTTTATATTATTTGGAAATGTGAAGGCTGATCAGGAATCATCAGCGTGGCTGCGTTGCAGAAGAAACCCTGCCTTACTACTTTCGGAAGGCTTTTTGAGAAGATTATACTGTTACGTACCCCGTAACTGGGTCACTTACCAGCAAAGATAGAGAGGTCCGTTGAAGTCTGATGGTACTATTTTTAACAGTATTAATTGATAAAAATACACAAAAATAATATCAATGCAAACATGCAGATAATATACGTCGTCAATACTAAATCTAAAAGCGCGGGTATAATAATAATCAATAAGAAATAGCTCTCTCGTTGTCTAGGGGATAATGTATTGTCCGATGGAAATATAAAAGTCACTTTAGTTCATTCAGGCTGCAGCCTTTGGTTGGAGTCAAGAGAGAGAGATTTTGGAACTTGCCAGAGATTTTCCTTTTTATGATGTCGATCCTTCGAAATGTCGTCGGTGTCCTGATCCTTTTAGCTAAGCCGTCTTCCGTGGTCAGTCCCGCCAATCCCAGGCACCAGGAAAGGACGCACGCGGGCCCCACCGGCTGTCGCTATTAAACGCTGTCACGGGATTTCTAGCGCTTCTCCTGGTGCGTCTAAAGGGGTTGTTCCCCAGACCCTCTTTTATCCTTACTCACGGGGTCTCAGATGTCAATCAGGTTGGGATGGTGCCATCCCTCAACCCAGCCTACTTTGGTCATTCCCCCCCGAGGGCTTCAATGAATAGCACAGTACTCAATACACAATTCCGTCTCCAAGAGACAATGGCCGGTATCCGTGGCTTTGTCTCGCTGAGGGCAGGACACACATCCCAAACCCATAAGGATTCTCTCTCCTTTCCTGGGCCCCCAGACCTGAATTAATAGCGATCTTGCGATTCTCAAAAAGGAGGGGGCTACTTTGTACCCTTTGGCCCCTCAGAGTTGGGGCACAGGCATAACAATACTCAGTTAGGCAATGAAGGCAGGGCAGTGAGATTGTCAATATGCAGTTCAGTGAGGAGAACTTCAGAGGTTACAAAGGCTGGTCTTGTTATCAATGCGGTCGAAAGCCGCTGACGGATGACTTGACAGCTACAGAGATGGTATAGACAGGTAGAATCGTATTTCATGGTAGGAGCAACATTGCGAGTAAGGCTCAAATTTATCTTGAGGAAAGGAGACTGAACTGAATATAAGGGATAGGCTTTTTAAGGTTTATTTTAATGTTTAACAAGATTTAGAGATAAAGATTTAGAGATAGAGATAAACCTTTCCGCCCGACCAATTGCCCCCATGTGACCAATTAACCTACTGGCGTCTCAAGTTTCTGGGGTTGAAAAGCTTGTCTTTACGTTCCATGATCCTAGATTTCTACTCACTGTAATTGAGAAGATGGGAACAAACTTCAAAGAAACCTGTCGAACGTTAAAAGTCCTCGATAGAATGGATGTGAAGGAAATGTTTTCTGTGGTGAAGAAGGCTATGACTAGACGACACAGCCTCAGAACACAGGGCCGTCCTTTTAGGAGGGAGATTATGAGGACTTTATAAAGCCAGGGAGTGGTTATTCTGTGGAATTCATTCCAGCAGCCTGCTGTATATTTATGTATTTTTAAAGCTGATGTTAATAGCTTCTTAATTGGTCCGGGCATGCTGGAATACGGGGTGGGGGAGGCAAGAGATTGGGGCTGAGAAGGAAAATGGTGGAGCAGACTCGACGGCGCAAATAGCCTAATTTCTGCCCCTCTATCTTACCGGCTCATAATCTTATGTGTGCAGAAACCAGAGCACCCAGAAGAAACCCACGGGTTCTCGGAGACAACTTCTAAAACTCCCTGCAGACAGCGGCGTGAATTGAACTCGGTTCGTTGGCGCTGCAGCAGATTTATGCCAATTACTACGCTGCCATGTCGTCCATAATATGTTGACAGATTCAGCGTGGCTGCCAGAATGGCAAACATCATATCCGATGACTACGTTTCAGAGATACTTATGCAGGCACATGAATAGATGAGACATACGGGGTCACAGTTTAAAAGGGTTGCAAAGATTATTGGTGCAAATAGGAAAATCGTAGACATGGCCTACTCGGCAATGGCTTGTTCCTACAATGTAGTTGTAGCAATAATACTAGTAATGCTAGTAATGGTAGTAGTGGAACAGTGGTAAAGTAGTTTATAAGGTTATGAGAAGCAGAGAGAGAATTGACTGACAGTATCTTTATCCAGGGTTGAAATGCCCAGGACATGTATTTAAGGTGAGAGGGGGTGAGAGGAACGAAGATGTAACCAGCCACGAATGTGGTGGTGCAGGCAGGAACACTGAGATTTTTAAGAGACGTTTGGATGGGCATATGAAATATGAGGGAATTGGACGTCATGTGACTATTAACTTAGTTGTTTCAACCCAATATTTTGGAATATCCCTGTGCTGTCTTCTTCCGCAGTCTACAGTACTCTACAAACGTCTTAGGTACATATACACAATTGGGATGCCGAAGACATTTGCACAGTGATGTATTTGTCAACGTGGAGTGGAGAGCAAGTTTGTAAATCTGGTGAGAGCAAAAGATGTTAGGAATGGCGAGGGTGGAGCGCCACGGGAGGGGAGTGGGGCAGGTGGCAGAGAAAGATTGCCAGGGGTGGGGGGGGGGGGGGGTAGTGCAGGCGCAGACACAGCCATCCCCGAGACACCAGGTAAGGACTTCTGATTCCAAACAATTGGTTTACTGATTATTGCAGAACTACTCTCTGGTGCTTCCCGCTCCTTCCCCTCTCCCTTCCTTTTTTCCAACCAGTATTCCCCTCTCCCTGTCTCCTTCCCACACTCTGCCCACGATAGAGACCCATATGAGAAACAGGTTTATCATCACTCATACACGTCACGAAATTTGCTGTCTTTGTTTTGAGGCAGCGATACAATGCAGTGCAGAACAGAATTTTGCTCTGTAGTGCCAGTACTATTTTTTAATTTTGTTTGTTTATTTAGATACACACGTGGAACTGGCCAATCGGCCCAACGAGCCCACATCACCAGTAGCCAACCTATTTAACCCGAGCCTAATAACAAGAAATTTTACAATGACCAAATAACCTAATAACTGGTAGGTCTGTCGAATGTGGTAGGATCCAGGATGACCCGGAGGGAATCCACAAGGTCACGGAGGAGAGTATTAGCGGTGGTAGCAGCGTGATCACTCAAATCCAGTATGATATTCTCAAGCGATAATCATCGGTGGGTTGTAGAGGCTGATCCAGGATCCATATAACCGCGATGTTATCCTTCATGGAGAAAGACTCCGTGTGACTTTATTTCACTTGGGTGGCTGAGAAATGGGTAGCCACCACCAGTGCTTGACATTTCGGGTGGACAGGGTCCACTGGCATGGATTGCAAGTCGACTGCGGTTTCTGCGCTGCATTAGACTTCCTCCACCTTCACTGCCGTTGTGATGTGTCCTGTTTTTGTTCCCTGTCGCACGCCGTCTCTCCTCACTGTCCCCTCTGTCTCTTTTCATTCTGTCCTTCCCTCTTGAAACCCCCGTCCCTCCATTAGTCACCCCTCTAATTTCCACAATATCTCATCCACCAGACCTGACAATGTCTCTCTTCGAAGGAGTGTCCAGTTCGACGCCCGTTGGGAATCTACCCTCCTACAATTTCACGACTGGTAATTTCAGGAAGCAGTGGGTATCACCTTCCGTCCTGTCAATGGTCATCTTCAGCCTCATCTTCCTACTGGGCGTCCCGGGCAACGACACAGTCATCTGGGTGACGACCTTCAAGATGAAAAGTAAGGCCAACACGGTGTGTTCCCTGAACCTGGCTGTGACCGACCTGATCTATTGATGTTTGCCCTCTTCCTCATGGTGAAAACTTCACTGCTCCTCACTGGGTAATTAACCACATGTCCAAGGAATTTACTGTATCCATTATTCTTCTGAACGCATCCGCCAGCATTTATCTGTTATGTCTGATCAGCATCTACCGTTGCCTGTCTAGCACTTGCCCCATTTAGTTCCAGCAACATCTGAGCCCCGCATGGGCATGTGCGACCTGCTTCGTGGTCTGGCTCATAGCCATCGCCATGCTCCTGCCAGTCTTCCGGCGTGTTACAGTTTCCGGGATAATTTGATCCGTCTTCAGTTTCGGCCTCCCCTTTGTAATTATGATCTCCTGCTACACACTCATTGCCTTGAGGCTGCACAGGGACAGGTTCGCCAAGTCCAGTAAGCCTGTATGTCTGATCCTGACCGCGGTCGCCGCCTTTATGATCTGCTGGCTCCACCAGCCTATCAAACTTCTCCATGTATTTTTCCCGAACTGGTCAATATTCACTGTAGCATTAGCCTCATTCAACAGCGCTGTCAACGCCCTTGTCTCCGTCTTCTCCGACAGCGACGTCCATCAGGTCTTCAAGAACTCCCTGCTTGCCTCTGCTTCGGCTGGCCTTCGCCGAGCAGGAGCTCGAGGTTAAGACCCAGAACCACAATCCCACCTCAACTAGGAATGCCTGACGGAATACCTCGTGGACACTCAGCCGACCGATAGCGCCTGATGCCAGACACAGTGCATGGGCGCTGCAAGTGACGTCAACAGTGGATTCTTTCCTACACGACCATCCTTACATCTTAGAACATAGAATATCGAACCACGCATCTCCTTTGCTCTATAGTTCATGGATTCTAGGCACTTGCCATTGCTTGGTGGTTGGTTGGGGTGCTGATGCTTCCTGCTGGAACATGTGGAGGTTGATGCGCTACTGCGCGGGAGAGGGGAGGGTGTCTTTAGATTTCTAACGTTTTCTTGTCCTTCATTCTTTGGTGTTTTTTCACTCTGTTTCCTGGATGTCTGCAATGAGTCAGAATTTCAGGTTGTGTACTGTATACATTCTCTGACATTAAATTGAACCATGAAACTATTTGACCACCTCTGAACGCATTAAACTGTATTTCTCCCTTTACATATATCTTCCAAAAGGGCAACACAACACTGTTGTCTACATCGCCAATTTCACTGCCCGTGTCCCTCACCAATATACACTCAGTGGCCATTTTATTAGCTACAGGAGGGAAACCCGGTGTGGTCCTCTGCTTCTGCAGTCCATCATCTTTACGGATCGACATTCAGGAATGCTGTTCTGCACACCACTGCTCTGACATGTGCTTACTTGAGGTACGGTCGGTCTCCAATCAGCTTGAACAAAGCTGGCAATTTTCCTCTGACCTCTCTCGTTGACAAGGCATTTTCACCCACAGAATGGAATGATTTTATTTCGCACCGTTCTCTGTAAACTCCAGAAACAGTTGTTCATGAAAATCTCATGAAATCACCAGATCCTGAAATGCTTAAACCACCCCGTCTCGCATGAACTATTATTCCACGACCAAAATCGCATAAGACCACATTTCTACCTTAATCTGGTGTTTGCTCTGAGCAATAATTGAACGTCTTGACCATATCTCCATGCTTTTATGCATTGAGTTGCTGCCACATGATTGACTGTTTAGATATTTGCAATAACGAGCAGGTGCACTGGTGTACCTAATAAACTGCTCACTGAGTGTATACAGCACTGTGCAAATCTCTCGGACACATATAATAAATATCCTGGAAAGTGACGATGCTTTCAAGGGTAATGAATTGTAAAGTTTCGAAATAGCAAGATAGTTCTACAAAGACAGTAAACATAAAAGAAAACAAATCAAAAACAATATTTGGGGTTACCACCCTTTGCCTTTAAAGCTCCATCGATACTCTTACTTGCACTGTCGTGCAGTTTTAGGAGAACATTGGCTGGTTGGTTGTTCCAAGCATCTTGGAGAACTTGACAGAGTTTATCTGAAGACTTTGGCTATCTCGCTTGCTTCTGTTACTCCAGGTCCCAGACAGCCTCGACGATGTTACGATTCGGGCCCTTTGGACGCCATGCAATCTGCATGGTGGTACAAGATGGTGGCAAATAGACAATAGACAATAGGTGCAGAAGTAGACCATTCGGCCCTTCGAGCCTGCACCGCCATTTTGAGATCATGGCTGATCAACTACTATCAATACCCGGTTCCTGCCTTGTCCCCATATCCCTTGATTCCCCTATCCATAAGATACCTATCTAGCTCCTTCTTGAAAACATCCAGAGAATTGGCCTCCACTACCTTCCGAGGCAGTGCATTCCAGACCCTCACAACTCTCTGGGAGAAGAAGTTTTTCCTTAACTCTGTCCTAAATGACCTACCCCTTATTCTCAAACCATGCCCTCTGGTACTAGACTCTCCCAGCATCTGGAACATATTTCCTGCCTCTATCTTGTCCAATCCCTTAATAATCTTATATGTTTCAATCAGATCCCCTCTCAATCTCCTTAATTCCAGCCTGTACAAGCCCAGTCTCTCTAACCTCTCTGCGTAAGACAGTCCAGACATCCCAGGAATTAACCTCGTGAATCTACGCTGCACTTCCTCTACAGCCAGGATGTCCTTCCTTAACCCTGGAGACCAAAACTGTGCACAATACTCCAGGTGTGGTCTCACCAGGGCTCTGTACAAATGCAAGAGGATTTCCTTGCTCTTGTACTCAATTCCCTTTGTAATAAAGGCCAACATTCCATTAGCCTTCTTCACTGCCTGCTGCACTTGCTCATTCACCTTCAGTGACTGATGAACAAGGACTCCTAGATCTCTTTGTATTTCTCCCTTACCTAACTCTACACCGTTCAGATAATAATCTGCCTTCCTGTTCTTACTCCCAAAGTGGATAACCTCACACTTATTCACATTAAACGTCATCTGCCAAGAATCTGCCCACTCACCCAGCCCATCCAAATCACCCTGAATTCTCCAAGCATCCTCATCACATGTCACACTGCCACCCAGCTTAGTATCATCAGCAAATTTGCTGATGTTATTTTCAATGCCTTCATCCAAATCGTTGACGTAAATTGTAAACTGCTGTGGTCCCAATACCGAGCCCTGTGGCACCCCACTAGTCACCACCTGCCATTCCGAGAAACACCCATTCACCGCTACCCTTTGCTTTCTATCTGCCAACCAGTTTTCTATCCATGTCAATGTCTTCCCCCCGATGCCCTGAGCTTTGATTTTACCCACCAATTTCCTATGTGGGACCTTATCAAATGCCTTCTGAAAATCGAGGTACACACATCCACTGGATCTCCCCCATCTAACTTCCTGGTTACATCCTCGAAAAACTATGCAAATAGGTACAAGAACAGTTTCTTTCCGTATGCCATCAGTCTTATGAACTCTTGAACTTTAGTCTATTATCAATCAAGTCCACCTGTGCATTCAATGAGGTGGACCTCATTGTATATAAATTATTTGCACTATTGTTTTGTTTGCTTTTAATTCTGTACAGAGAGAGCTCAGGGAAACCGGCATCAAATTCCCTGTGTGTGTCCTCATACTTGGCGATAATAAAGGATTCTGATGCTGATTCTGCAACGACATACAAAAAAATCTCGTGCCTGAGATATTTGCACAGTCATATATTTTGCTGCAGCCTTGGATACCATTTCATGCATGCAGGCTGTTTTTCTTTTTCTTTCTGATACAAAACACTCAGCGAAAAGACATCCATCTCCATTCATTCTTTGTTTACTCTTAAAACAGCAATACTTGTGACTCTTAAACTTTTAGCAGTTTTAATAAAAGTTTGGTTGACGTATTTTGAAGAAAGTATGATGCTTAAATTCATCCACGTGTTTATACATATACCGTGCCCTGTTAAAAGTCGCTGATTCATGTGCGATTAAAATAGGAGAGCCAGCAATATAGAGGCGTGATTGTCAAAGAGAACAGCGACTTCTCTGGTGATCAATCGATTTCCATGCCCCATTTCCATCAACTGTAACGAATTAAGAAAGTTACAGCTGTACATGATGTCACAGCAGTTTTCAAGGATGGCATTGGGAACCTCAGACATGTCAAGGGTAAAGTGGTCCAAAATGAAAATGACACACACAAGCTTTACAAATCCTATCTGTTTGCGTATACCATCCTGGACAAAGTAGCCAGTGAGCTACATTATATGGACTGCTTTCCATCTAAGGCTGTGTGGAGCCGACAGGCAACAGCAGTAATCGCAAGAGCCAAGAAAATCCGGCCTGCCAGGGTCTGTGGTAATTTTAATGTCACCATCAATCCAGCACTGAAAATAGATCAATAACCCTTTGCTCAGGATAGAGGATACCTTTGCAAACCATTCTGGAGGAAAACCCTTCAGGAAAGTGTTCTTAGCTGAGGCCTGTAGATACAGATGGAAGAAGAGTCCAATCTGTTTCTCAGCATCAACACTTATAAAGGCCCTTATCCCTTGTTATGGAGTAGCATTTGCACCTGCACTCTGTGAGAAAGCTGTGGAACAGGTGCTGGAAAGCTGCCGGGGAACTTAGATTACATCATTGTTTCCGGTAAGGATGAAAGGGTACATCGCCAAAGTCTCATGACAGCGTTAAAATGATTTAATGCTTATGGGCTCTGAGCTCGACGCAAATGTGAATTATTTAAACCAAGCATCGTTTACTGTACACCTCCGCCCACTACCTGTCATTTGGATCATTGATTTGGACTTTAAGAGGATTTGCTATCACTAATCGCTCTACCAGTCTTCATGACTGATGACAATGTTGGAACACAAGTGTTGGAGGAGAGACAAACTCCCAATGCGGAGATGGTGACGAGAGTTCATTCATAAAAATTCCAACAGTACACCTGTCGCTCAGCCACGTGACACTCTGAGACGTAATGTTCCCAAAACTAGGACCCCGCGATTAGCTCAATTGGGAGATCACTTAAAATGTACACCTAACATGGAATACCCGAACCTATCCTAATAAACTGAACAAGTTTAAACAGAAAGCAAATGGAGACCATGATACTAATAACGAGTAAAAGAACTGAGGGGGCAGAATAAGTGTCATGAAAACAGACGGCAAACACAAGAACGGCGGGGGTCACGGAGGATTTCTTCGTGCTGTGTGTACAGACGTGGAGGCTCCTGGGGAATGTCGTCAATGTTGGCGACACTAATCGGCGCATGCGCATTATTGCTGGCTATTTTGAGGTCCAGTTGCATATTGCACTTCTGCATCCACCTTGCCGCGAAGGCTCCTGGGGAATGTAGTCGATTTCGAGCTATTGCACACAGGACATGAACTTCTTCACCGACCATTCAGTCGCATAATACGTATGCGTTCTGTTACAGACATCTTGAGCAACGCAGTAATTCAAGGGCTACTTCAACAGTACAATTGGCAGGTAGCTTATCAGCTCTTTGAAAGTGCTGCTGCTTGATGGGAGTTGCAAGGGTCTCAATGATTCCTGCATTATAAACCAGAGATATCCAATAATACTTTCAAATTTCTGTCATGCCTTTGTGAGATCCAATAAACCCGTTATTTATAACTCATCGCTAACAGCCTTCCAAAAAGATGGGGGTCATTAAGGTGAAGAATCAATACAAAAGTAAGCTAGCTAACAGTATTGAAGAGGATACCAGAAGTTTCTTGAGATACATAAAGTGTAAAAGAGACGCAAGAGTCGATATTGGACCACTGGTAAACGATGCTGGAGAGGTAGCAGTGGGGGACAAAGAAATGGCGGACAAACTGGATAAGTGTTTTTCATCAGTCTTCACTGTGGAAGACACTAGCTGTATGGTGGAAGTTCCGGGCGTCAGGGCTCATGAAGTGTGTGAAGTTACCATTGCTAGAGAGAAGATGATTCGAACACTGTAAGGTTTACAGGAGGATAAGTCAGCTGAACCGATGGTGTATACCCCAGGCTTCAGAAAGAGGATGCTGAAGAGATTTTGAAGGCATTAATAATGATCTTTCGAGAATCACTGGATTCCCTAATGGTCCCGGAAGACTGGAAAGCTACAAATGTCACTGCACTTTTCAAGTAGGGCAGTGGGGAGAAGAACGTAAAACTGTAGTCCAGTTCATCTGACCTCGGTGGATGTAAATATGTTGGAGTCGATTATTAAGGATGAGGTCTCAGCGTACTTAGAGGCACATGATAAAACAGGCTGGAGTCAGCATGGTTTACTCAAGGGAAAACCTTGTCCGACAAATCACTTGGAATTATTTGAAGAAATAACAAGCAGAACAGACAAAAGAGAATCGGTTTATTTTGCCTGTTTGGCTTTTCAGAAGGCTTTTGTGAAGGTGCCACACCTGAGGCAGTTTGACAAACTACGATCACATGGATATACAGGAAAGATTCTAGCATGGATAGAGCAGTGGCTGATTAGAAAGAGACAGAAGAGCTGAAGCCATTTCTGGCTGACTACCGGACACTCGTGATTTTCCATAGAGGTCTGTGTTGGGTCCGATACTTTTTACATTATATGACAATGGTTTACATGACAGAGTAGATAACTATGTTGCCAAGTTTGCAGAGGATACAAAGCTAGTAAGATTGGCAGGTAGTTTTGAGGAACAAGCGAGGCTACAGATTAGGAGAATGGGCAAAGAAGTTGCAGATAGAATACGGTGTCGGGAAATATATGGTCATGCACTTCGCCAGAAGCACAGAAAGTATTGACTATTTTCATAATGGCGAGAAAATTCAAAAGTCCGATGGTGAAAAGGGTGCAGGATTCCCAAAAGGTTCATTTGCTGGTTGACTTTTTTTTAATGAGGAAAGCAGATGCGATGTTAGCGTTCATTTCAAGAGGATATAGAATGTAAAAAACAAAAATGTAATGGTTAGAATTTATAAATCAATGCCAGGGCCTCGCTTGGACTATTGTGAGCAGTTTTGGGCCCATTGTTGTAAGGCGAACATGCTGAAAGAGTTCACGGAAGGTATACAGAAATGTTTCCAGGGTTGAAAGACGTGTCATATTAAGAGCGTATGATAGCTCTGAGCCTATATTCACTAGAATCAGCGTGGCCTAGTTGGCACCTACCGAATTGTGAAAGGCTTTGAAAGAGTGGATTTGGAGAGGAGGCTCCCTTTGGTGGGAGAGTCTATTACCAGAGGATACGGACTCAGACTAGAGGAGCAGCCTTTTAGGATGGAGATGAGGAGGAATTTATTCGTCCAGAAAGCGGTAAATCTGTGGAATTTCATGCCACAGGCAGCTGTGGAGCCCACGTTTCCAGATATACTTAAGGCAGAGGTTGATAAATTATTGATTGGTCATTGCAGCAATGGATACAGATACGGGGGGGATGCAGGAGATTGGGGCTGAGAGGAAAATCAGATCAGCCATGATGAGACGGCGGAGCAGACTTGATGGGCTAAATAGCCTAGCTCTGCTCCTGTATCTAGAGGAAAGCGAAGAAGGTTGTGGGGGGTGTGAATCAGGGAAGGAGGACAAGCCGAAAGGTGATAGGTGGAGCCAGGCATGTGCGGGAAGGGGCATGGTCAGCAGCTGAGAAGTGACAGGTGGAAAAGGTAAAGGGATAAAGAAGGTGGAATTCCCTCCCCAAAACCCTCCTGAAGTGCGTGTTCACTGCTTCACGATCATCATGGGCAAAGGTCTGGAAGCCATGATCCACATTGATGGCCTCTTTGGTACTAATGTCAAAGACGAGGATGTCGTTTTCACTCCAGTAGTGACAGGGGACTCTATAGTTAGGGAGTCGTACAGGAGATTCTATGGTCCCAGGAAATAAACACGGATGGTAGTTTACCTCCCAGGTACCAGGGACCAGGATGTCTCTGACCGCGTGGACGATATCCTGCAGTGGGAAGGTGAACAGCCAGAGGTCGTGTTACAAACAACCAATGTGTAAAATACAACAAATTGGGCAAATACCAAAAAGTAAAACAAATAACAATAAAGAAATACCTGTAAATATAAATATGGACAACCTGAATATAGAGTTTTTGAACGTGAGTCTCCAGGTTGCCAAATCAGCTCAGTGTTGGGGTGAGAGAAGTTATCTACTCTGGTGTAGTAGCATGCACTGATCGAAGGTTAATAACTGTTCCTGAACCTCATGGTGTGCGTCCGCAGGCTCTGATGCATCCCACCCAATGGCTGCAGAGAGAAGAGAGCATGGCCTGGATAGCGAGGGTCCTTGGTGATGGATGCTGCTGTCCTGTGACGCTCTCCCTGCAGATGTGATCCGGTGGTGGCATGGTCTTTAGCTATGATATAACCATATAACAATTACAGCAGGGAAACAGGCCATCTCGGCCCTTCTAGTCCATGCCGAACGCTTACTCTCACCTAGTCCCACCGACCTGCAGTCAGCCCACAACCCTCCATTCCTTTCCTGTCCATATACCTATCCATTTTTTTAATTGACAATATCGAACCTGCCTCTGCCACCCCTTGGAAGCACTGCTAAAGCCTTACCAGTCAACCGTAGTTACTGCACAATGAATGCGATGCAGCAGAAATTGCTTTTAGTGAAGTATTTTGGAATTTGACCTTGTAATAAACTTTTGAAACACCCTTGTTCCCTCGGCTGCGTAAGTCTTGGGAAGACAACCTACAGCCCCGCCAACTTGGTGAGATGAAGGCACGATGCCACCTCAAATTCCTTGTTTGTTTGTATGCTGTGTAATTCGCTCCCCAGTTACAAATTAGTGCCACCGAATAACAGCCAGTACACCGCGTGCGATGAAAAGATTTATCTTTATGATTCTTAATTTGACTAAAGGGTTAGTAAAGAGCAAAAAAGAAAAGAGTTTGTTTTTTATTAAACAGTGTAATGTGGGCAAGTTGGAGCTCACAGTTTCCCTGAGTCACCGATCGTCAATCTGACCCCGGGCTTCGTCGAATCATGGTCCCACTCCCGGTCGAATCCTACAACGCCTTCTCTCCACCGTCTTCTCTATTCATCTCCTCTCGAACAAAACCCCACGCTCAACCTTAGTGCTTCTCACTAGAGAAACCTCCCCTTCAATCAACCATGATTTGGATTGCACACACTTCTCCTCAACTCTTCTCTACAACAATAACTCAAGCAAAATCTGAAAGCAGGCAGCTCCCACAGAAATGTCAAAATAAAATGCATACAGCATAACAGTAAAAATATCAACCAGGGCGTTGCATTTTCTTTTGTAAGTGATACAAAATAGTTGCACCGGTTAAACACAAAGTGAAGCTCACTCTAGTGGTGTTAGCACTCGATTTGAGTACGATGTTCTCCCAAGGGGTGATTCCCTCACTGGGGAACGCATTAGCGTCACTTTATTTAACGTGAGGAGGCTGTTGCACAGGCAGATACAAAACAGATCGGAGTCATGTTCCAGTGGCATGGAATGCAAGACGAGAGCAGACCCTTCCTTGATGCATCCTCCATCCGCCTTCACTGCCGATCTGGTGTGTCATCAACTTCCGCTAGCTACAGCACTGAGGGTTCTTTATCTGGAACCACCTCCACCCTTGGTCTGACCGCAGTGGGTGACCCAGGCTGGAGCTAATCGCCAGAAGGCGGCGCTCACGGGGCCCCAAGTGATTCTGGCAGTCTCAGGCCTATCCACCGTGACAAGCTAATGCTCCTGGAAGAAGATGTTCACTCTGCACCAAGGGCTCCCAAATCTTTTGGACAATCAACGTCAGTCGTGCGTAAGAAGAGCTACAATTTAGTCAGAACGGCGATCGAATTTGAAAGGCAGAGTTTCGCAGCAGTTTCTCTGAGTTGGGGAGCCGCCAACAAGCGAGGGGCACTGGATAAAAAGAGTTATCTTTCAGTCCGATCCGCTTTCAAGATTTAAAAAGCGGAGCTCCTTACAGATGTGTTTTGAGTTGGATTTTCAAAGTCACCGTGAAAAGACTTACATTCGGGGCAGTCTCTCTGATTTGAGGAACGATCATTCGGCAAGAGGGATTCATAGAAATAGGCAATAAGAAGGCAAAGATAATCCCGGTGCCGAAGGAAAGCAAGGTGGCATGCCTGAATGACTACCGACCTGTGGCTCTAACATCAATTGTTATGAAGTGCTTCGAGCGATTGGTTATGGCACACATCAACCATAACTTACCGGTAAACCTCGATGCTTTGCAATTCGCCTACCGGAGCAACAGGTCAACGGCAGATGCCATCTCTCTGGCACTACATTCCTCCTTAGAACACCTGGAGAATAAAGACGCATATGTACGGCTCCTTTTCATCGACTACAGTTCTGCCTTTAATACCATCATTTCAAATAAACTGACTCCTAAGCTCCGGAACCTGGGTCTTAGCACTCAGATCTGCAGCTGGATCTTCAACTTCCTCACAGACAGGACCCAGGCTGTGAAAATAGGGGACAAGCTCTCCCTTAATATCACTCTGAGCACCGGTGCCCCACAAGGCTGTGTACT
Source organism: Hemitrygon akajei (assembly GCF_048418815.1). Classification (NCBI taxonomy): domain Eukaryota; kingdom Metazoa; phylum Chordata; class Chondrichthyes; order Myliobatiformes; family Dasyatidae; genus Hemitrygon; species Hemitrygon akajei. The sequence goes on from NC_133147.1 coordinate 25,872,140, forward strand.
CAGCCCCCTGCTGTACTCACATGATTGTGTAGCCAAGTTTCCATCGAACTCAATATATAAGTTTGCTGATGACACCACAATTGTAGGCCGTATCTTGGGTAATGATGGGTCTGAGTACAGAGAGGAAATTAAGAACTTGGTGGCATCGTGCGAAGACAATAACCTATCCCTCAACGTCAGCAAGACGAAGGAATTGGTTGTTGAATTCAAAAGGAGTAGCGGACAGCACAGCCCCATCTACATTGGTGGTGCGCAGGTGGAACAGGACAAAATCTTTAAGTTCCTCGGGGTAAATATCACAAATGACCTGACTTGGTCTAACCAAGCAGAGTCCACTGCCAAGAAGGCCCACCAGCGCCTTTACTTCCTGAGAAAGCTGAAGAAATTTAGCCTGTCACCTAAAACCCTCACTAATTTTTATAGGTGCACCGTAGAAAGCATTCTTCTAGGGTGCATCACAACCTGCTATGGAAGTGGTCCTGTCCAAGATCGGAAGAAGCTGCAGAAGACTATGCATATAGCCTAGAACATCACACAAACCAATCTTCCATCCTTGGACTCACTTTACACCGCACGCTGTCGGAGCAGTGCTGCCAGGATAATCAATGACAAGACCCACCGAGCCAACACACTTTTTGGCCCACTTCCCTCCGGGAGAAGGTTAAGGAGCATGAAGATTTGTACGGTCAGATTTGGGAACAGCTTCTTTCCAACTGTGATGAGACTGCTCAACAGATCCTGACCAGGATCTGGACCCTAACTTCCAAATATCCGGACCTGACTTGCATTACCTCACTTTCCCTTTTGTATTTTCTAATTATGATTTATAATTTATTTTTTATTATATTTACTTCGATTTGTACTTCAGGGAGCGCGAAGCGCAGAAACAAATATCGCTGTGATGATTGTACGCTCTAGTATCAATTGTTTGGTGACAATAAAGTATAATGGTAATGGTAACAATAATGGTAAGCTGAGCGTTCATTTTTCTGAGTGTACCACTGTTGAGAGTGGCATGAGCTTTGGAGGAGTATATCTTAAAAGTTACTCTCTTTCTCTGGTCTTATTTGTTCATTCCTCATAGTTCAGTGAGAATGGCTTCGGGGCAGTTTTTTTGTATTCTGCGTGCCATGTGTAATGTCTGGGAGAACTCTGGAGCCCAGGTAAACAGAACTGATGCGGGAGCACCGAGTTGCAATTCCTGAGACAAGGAGTAAAGGAACTGGAGCAGCAGCTCCATGACTTTCGACTCATACGGGAAAATGCGGAGGTGCTGGACAGGAGCTACCGGCAGGCAGTCAACCCTAGAATGCTGAAAACAGGCAACTGAGTGACTGTCAGGTCAAGGATGAGAAATACACAGCCAGTGCAGAGTGGCTCTTCCCCTCAATAATAAGTATATAACTTTCAATACTGTTGAGGGGGTCGACCTACCGGGAGAGGGATGGGCAGAGTGACAGGGTCTCTGGCACTCAGTTTGGAGCTGTGGCTCAACGGAGCAGGGAGTTCGAGAGGACTACAGTGTTGATAGGAGATTGCATAGACATAGAAATGGAGATGATGTTCTGTGGGTGTGGTAACGTATGTTGCCTCCCTGGTGCCAGGATATGCTTGAATTTAGCCTGCGAAGGAGAGGGCCCAGCGCAGATACATCAGTTTTGCAGCACAGTAAAGGCAATTAGAGTCATGAGAGAGGAGCTTGCCAGAATTGATTGGTTAAAAACACTGGAAGGGACGACGGCAGAGCGGCAACGGCTAAAATTTCTGGAAGTAATTCGGAAGGCAGGGCTTATATAGATCCCAAACAGGAAGAAGTATTTTATCGTCAAAATGAAACCATCATGGCCAAGAAGAGAGGTTAAAGCATCTCTTCATCGGGCTATAAATTGCAGCAAGAATTGCTAGAAATTTAGTGGATTAGGAAGCTTTTAAAAATCAACAGGTAAAACTAAAAAGTCCTTGAAAAGGTCAAGATGGAAACACCAAGGTAAACTGGGCAATAATATTAAAGAGGATACCAAATGTTTCCTGAGTTACATACAGTGTTAAAGAGAAGAGAGAGAGAGATAATATTGGACCGCTGTATAAAGGTGCTGGAGAGGAGAGGTACTAAAGGTGGACATGGAAATGGCGGACTGCCTGAATAAGTATTTTCCATCAGTGTTCACTGTGGAAGACACCAGCATGAAGTGTGAGAAATCACTATTGCTAGACAGAAAGTTCTGGGGAACCACAAAGGTCTGAAGGTAGATGTCACCTGAGCAAATGGAGTTCATTTCATAAATTAACTACGTGACTTCTTTACCTACTTCACTTCTCAAAAATAAAAGGAAATGATTTGTTCTTTTCTGCGGTCTGAGTAAAGAATTATTCCATGATGTCAACACCTCAACTTCCTCATAATCAGCTTCCTGGAACTTCAAACCCAGACAGTCTCTGCCGAGGTGGACGAACTCAACTCTTCAGCTCATTCGGATCCAAGACCTCGCCTTTACTAAATCAGCATCCAATTTCCGCACAAGACGCAACTCCTCGATGCACCTCGACCACCCGAGGAATTCCACATTCCGTCGCTGTACAGGTCCTGTTCAAGATTACTCCCGTGCACTCAAGAGAATGTAACGTCTTAGTGCAAGCATCCAAAACTGCTGAGCACCCGGGACGGAGCCGCAGATTCAAGGCAAAAGGTGAGATGAATTTCCACGGGATTTATTTTAATTTGAAAATGTGCCGTCTGATCAGGGACCAGACCAGAAGAAACCCTGCCTTACTAATTTCGGGAGGTTTTTCAGGAGATAACTCAGTTAGTCAGTGAAGTCAGGGCAGTGGGATTGTCAACATGCAGTTCAGTGAGGAGAACTTCAGAGATTACAGAGGCTGTGTTTGCTTTCTATGTGGTCGAGGACGTCGACCGATGACCTGACAGAAGAAATTCAGATAACAGATACAGAAATGCTGCAGACAGTCAGAATCGTTGTCCCATAGTGGGAGCAACATTGAGAGGAAGGCTTATAGTTATCTTGAGGAAAGGAGATTTAATTCGAATATAAAGGATAGTTTTTTTAAGTTTATTTTACTTTTAAATATGATCTACGGATACAGCCCTTCCGCCCCGCCCAATTACACCCATGTGATCACTTAACCTACGAGAGGCTTAAGCCTTCTGCGGTTGAAAGGCTTGTCAGATGAGCAAAGTTTGATGGTCCTGGGCTTCTTCTCACTGAATTTCAGAAGAATGAGGCGTGACTTCATTGAACCCGGTCGAATGTTGAAAGGCCTGGATAGAGTCGATTTGGAGTAATATTGTTTCGTATTTTGGGGGAGACTAAGAGCAGACGACACAGCCGCAGAATGAAGAGCCGTCCTTTTAGAGGGGAGATTCTGAGGGATTTCTCAAGCCCGGGAGCGGTGAAACTATGGAATTCATTGCCACGGGCAGCTCTATTTTGATCTATTTTTAAGGTGATAGAATCTTGATTGGCCAGGACATGCAGGGATCGGGGAGGAAGGTAAGAAATTGGGATAGAATAGGAATACGGCAGAGCAGACTCGATGGACCAAATGGTCTAATTCTGCTCCTATATCTTATGGACTTATACTGATGCAAATCGGAAAATGGTAGGCATGGCATGTTAGGCCAAGGGCCTTTTACTGCAGTGTACTTGTATAAATACTAGTAGTCGTGCTAGTAAAGGTCGTAATAATGGTAGTGGTAGAAGTACTTTCTCAGGTTAACTGAGGCAGAGATGGAGTAGACAGACAGTATCTTTTTCCTCAGTGTTGAAATGGCCAGTACCAGAGGGTGTGCCTTTAAGGTCAACGGGGGTAAGATCAAAGGAGATGTGCAGGGTAAGATACTTTTTATACAGAGAGCGGTGGGTGGCTGGAAGGCGCTGCAAGAGGTGCTGGTGGAGACAGACATACTTGGCACAGTTAAGAGACGTTTGGATGGGCACATAAATGTGAGGAAAATGGACATTGTGTCAGCAGACGCGATTGGTGATGACTATGTGATGAGGAATGGTTCGGTACAATGTTGTGGACCATTTCTGTGCTGGATTGTTCGGTGTTCTTGTCGGAATCTGCAAAACGACCTGCGCACATTTCTTTAGTGAGGGTGGCTTATCTAACAACGTATTTCGGAGTGTGCCTTTGTAAATCTGGCGGGCGGTAGCAAGGGTTGTTGAGTGTGGCGAGGGTAAAGCGCCACGGGAGGGATGTGGGAGTGGAGACCCATGGGCGATGTGGTGGGCGGGGAGGGGGGGGGGAGTGCGGTTGCTGGCGTGGGTACAGACACCCATAGCCCTAAGATACGAGGCAATTAATTTGATTTGAAACAAGTGGTTTATTGATCATTACAGAATGACTCTCTGATGCTTCCCGTTTCCTCCCCTCTCCCTTCCCCCTTTCCAAGCCATGATTACATTCTCCGACCCCTCTTCCCAGTCTCCGTCCACAGCAAGAACCCATATCAGAATCAGGTTTATCGTCACTCAGATATGTCATGAAATATATTTCTCCTTTTGTGACAGTGCAATAAATCAAATTGCTAAAGTACTTTGCAGTAATAGGCCCTTCCGGCCCAACCAGCTGCACTGCCCAGCAACCCACCTGGTTAAGCCTAGCCTAACCACAGGAAAGTTGTCCAAAGGACAATTGACCTAAGAACCAGTACGTTTTTGAAATCTGGGAGTTAATCGAAATACCCGGAAGAATCCTGCACAGTCACGTTAGTTACTATTACTGGACGGAGTAGCGTGTTCACTCGAATCAGGTCTAATCTTCCCCTGAGGGGTTGTCTATCGGTGAGTCCTCGGCAGCCTGTAGAGATTGATCCAGGATCCACATAACAGCGATGTGAGGGTGGATTCCTCAATGGTGATGGCCTGCGTGAAAATTTGTTTAACGAGGGGAATCTAATGCACAGGCAGACACCACACGTCCCTTGACAGATCGGGGGCTTAGGAGTGGGGCGGTCAGGGTCCAGTGGCTTGAAACGCAAGACGTTTCTGGTCTCTGCGTTGCAGCAGACTTCCGCCGCCTTCACTGCCGTTGTGATGTGTTAGGTTTCCGTTCCATGTCACAACACATTTCTACTGGCCTTCTGCTCCTTCCCACTTCGATCTTGCCTCCCCACCTAAATTCGCCTTCTCTCCATCCTGCGCACCACTCACTTCCACAATATCTCCTCCACCAGATTCGACAATGTCGTTCCCCGAAGGAGTGTCCAATTCGACGCTCGCTGTGAATCTCTCCTCCCACAATTCCACGGCCGATGGAAACAGAATGGAGTGGGGAGCACCTTCCGTCATGTCAATGGTCATCTTCACCCTCACCTTTCTACTGGGCGTCCTGGGCAACAGTGCAGTCATCTGGGTGTTTGGCTTCAAGATGAAGAGTAAGGCGCACACGGTGTGCTTCCTGAACCTGGCTGTGGCTGACTTTATCTATTGCCTGACTCTCCCCTTCCGCATGGCCAACATGTTCCTGAGCTTCTCTGGGGATAAAGAATACTTTTCCATTAAGTTTCTTGGAACCTTGATGTTGCTCAACGCATCCGCCAGCATATATCTGTTATGTCTGATCAGCATCTACCGCTGCCTGGGTATTATTCGGCCAATTTGGTACCAGCAACATGTGAGCCGCCCATGGGTGTATGCGGCCTGCTTCGGAGTATGGATCCTTGTCTTCGTCATGTGGCTACCCCTTCTCCTGCTCCAGGATTTGGAGAAGGAATCGGCCGTGTTGGAGTCGATTTGGTTTGTTTTCAGCTTCGGCATCCCCTTAGTAATTATCATCACCTGCTACTCCTTGGTTGGCTGGAGGCTGCAAGGGGGCAGGTTCGTCAAATCTAATAAGTCTGTCCGCCTCATCGTCACCGTTGTCATCACATTTATAATCTGCTGGACTCCCAACACGATCTGCGACCTCCTATCAACCTTCACCACACCGATTCCCGAAGACTGGACGATATTGACTGCAGCTTTGGCCTCCTTCAACAGCGCCCTCAACCCTCTTCTGTATGTCGTTGCAGGCCGCAAATTCCGCCAGGTCATTAGGCGGTCTCTGCATGCCTCGCTCCGGCTGGCCTTCGCCCAGCAGAGGCTAGAATTAGAGACCCGGACCCGCAACAACACCTCAAGCCCGACTATCTGAGAGGAGATTGTAGTAGCCAGACATCCGACCAATATCCACTGACTACAGACACAGTGGACAGTCGGGTGCAATTGTGGTCGGCAGTGGAGGCTTTTCTACACCTTTATCCGAATCACTTATAACATCGAACAAAACAGCACAGGATTAACTACATCAGTAAATAAATGGACAATTAAACTAATCCCCTCTGCCTACGTAATGTCGATATCCTCCCATTATGTTCATTCTACCTATCTACACATCTCTAACCAATAAACACGAGGAAATCTGCAGATGCTGGAAATTCAAACAACACACACAAAATGCTGGTGGAACACAGCAGGTCAGGCAGCATCTATAAGGAGAAGCACTGTCGACGTTTCGGGCCGACACCCTTCGTCAGGCCTAACTGAAAGGAAAGATACTAAGAGATTTGGAAGTAGGAGGGGGAGGGGGAAATGCAAAATGATAGAAGACCGGAGGGGGTGGGATGAACCGAAGAGCTGGAAAGGGGATTGGCAAAAGTGATACAGAGCTGGAGAAGGGAAAGTATCATGGGACGGGAGGCCTAGGGAGAAAGAAAGGGGAAGGGGAACACCAGAGGGAGATGAAGAACAGGCAGAGTGATGGGCAAAGAGAGAGAAAAGAAAACAAACAACTAAATATGTCAGGGATGGCGTAAGAAGGGGAGGAGTGGCTTCTACACTTACCACCATTCCAGTCAGCGCATACCAGGCACTGTAAAAACTACTTGCCCCTCACATCTCCTTTTGGTCTATAGATCTTGGTATCTAGGGACTTGCTATTGTTTGGTGGTTGGTTTGGGTGCTGATACTTCCTGCTGAAAAGTGTTGTGGGGTGTGCGTTGATGCATTGTCGCTGCTTGTGCGTTGAAGAGGGGATGGGGTGGCTTTGGGGTTCTAACGTTTTCTGTAATTCATTCATCGGGAATTTTTCTCTCTGTTTCGTGGATGTCTGCAATGAGTGAGGATTTCAGGTTGTGCACTGTATACATTCTCTGACATTACATAGAAGCTTGGAACCACTGACCCCTCCGAATGCATTTAACTTAATTTCTCCCTTTACACATAACCTCCAAAACCTCATAACCTCACTCTTGTCTACATCAGCTATTTCTAGGTCCGTATCTCTAACCAATATAAATGGTCTGGCCAATTCATCAGCTGTACGGGGGATCCCGGTGTGGTCTTCTGCTGTTGTAGTACATCCACTTTAAGGATCGTGCTTTCAGAAATCGTGAGAAAAGAGCATCTCACGGATGCTGCCTGACCTGCTGAGTTCTTCCAGTGTTGTGTACGTACTGGCAAGAATATGATGCCACGGTTAAAGTCGCTGAAATCACATTTCATCCCTATTCTGATGTTTGGTCTGAACAATAACTGAACTTCTTGATCATGACTCCATGCTTTTATACATTGAGTTGCTGCCACTTAATTGGCTAGTTAGATATTTGCATAAACAAACAGGTGTACAGGTGTATCCAATAAAGTCGCTATTGAGTGTATAGAATACTGAACAAATGTCTCAGGCACGTTTTAAAAATCCTGCAAAGTGGAGATGCTTTGAAAGATAATAAATTGTTGAGTTTCTAAATATCAAAATAATGCTATAGAGAGCAGTATACAGTAAAAATAAACAAAATCAAATCAATATTTGGGGCTACCACCCTTTCCCTTTAAAGCTGCATCGATTCTCTTACTTGCACTGTCGTGTAGTTTTATTAGAAAAGAGGCTCCTTGGTTGTTCCAAGTATCTTGGCGAACTTGTCACAGTTTTTCCGCAGCCTCTGGCTATCTCACTTGCATCGTTTACACCAGGTAGTCCAAGACAGCCTTAACCTCGTTATGATTCGAGCTCTCTGGAGGCCATACATCTGAAACCACATACAAAAAAAAACCTAGCGTGCCGAAGGTATTTGAGCGGTCATATATTCTGTTGAATCATTTGATACCACTTCATGCATGCAGGCTGCGTTTTTCTTTCCTGATAAGAACTACACAGAGAAAAGACATCCATCTCGATTCATATTTACCCTTTAAACAGCAATACCTGTGAATGTTAATTTTGAGCAGTTTTAATAAAAGTTTGGTTGACTTATTTTGAAAAAAAATGTTTTAATTCATCCATGTGCTATACTCGTTAGAGTGTATAGGATCTATGAAAATGACATAGCCCATGTTTTACAAATGCGATCTGATTCCTTATACCATCTGTGACCAAGTTACCAGTCTGCGAGATTATATGGGCGGCTTTCCGTCCAAGATGGAGTGGAGCATTCGGGCAACAGCAGTAGTCCCAAGTGCCAAGAAAATTCCGCCTGCTCGGTTCTGTGGAGAGATTAAGGTTTACCAGTATGCTGCCTGGTTTAGAGAGTATGCATTATGATCAGAGATTAAGGGAGCTAGGGCTTTACTCTTTGGAGAGAAAGAGGATGAGAGAAGACGTGATAGAAGTGTACAAGATATTAAGAGGAATAGATAGAGTGGATATCTAACGCCTCTTCCCCAGGGCACCACTGCTCAATACAAGAGGACATGGCTTTCAGGTAAGGGGTGGGAAGTTCAAGGGGGATATTAGAGGAAGGTTTTTTACTCAGAAAGTGGTTGGTACCTGGAATGCACTGCCTGCGTCAGTGGTGGAGGCAGATACACTAGTGAAGTTTAAGAGACTACTAGACAGGTATATGGAGGAATTTAAGGTGGGGGGTTATATGGGAGGCAGGATTTGAGGGTCGGCACAACATTGTGGGCCGAAGGGACTGTTATGTGCTGTACTATTCTATGTTCTATGTTCTATGTTAAGCCCAAATGAAACAAGGGGCAGCCAGAAGACCCGGAGTCTGGAGTCCACAAACCGGACCGTTAACCGGAATGCGGACTTCACGGACCGGACCATGACAGAAAATGTTTTCAGGGTTGAAAAACTTGTCATATGAAAAGCTATGGACCAGTATTCACCGGAATGAGGGTGGGCTAATTGAAACCTATCGAACAGTGAAAGGCCTTGATAGGATGGATGTGGAGAGGAGGTTTCCTTTGCTGGAAGAGTCTAATAGCAGGGATCACAGCCTCAGAGTAGAGGAGCGGCCTTTCAGCACGGGAGATGAGGAAGAATTTCCTTGGCCAGAAAGCGGTGACTCTGTGGAATTTGTTGCCACGGGCAACTGTGGAGGCTCAGTCTCTAGGAAATTTTGAGGCAGAGGTTAATAAATTCTTGATTCGTCAGAGGCTGAATGGATATTCATACGGGGGAATGCAGGAAAATGGGGCTGAGAGGAAATTTGTATCAACCATGATGAGACTGTAAAAGAAAGTGAAGAAAGTCAGGGGAGTCAGGGAAAGGAAGACAAGCTGAAAAGTGATAGCTGGAGCTCGGTATGTAGAGAAGGGAGCTTGGCTGGAAGCTGAGACGTGACAGCAAGAAAAGGTATAGGGATAAAGAAGGCGGAGCTCCCTCCCCTAAAGCTTCCTGTAGAGCGTGCTCACATACCTGCTTCAGGATATCATGCGCATTGGGCTGTAAGACCTGATCCACATTAATGGCCTCCTGGGTACTAAATGTCAAAGTAGAGGATGCTGTTTTCACTCTGGCACCCGAACTGCCCACGCTTCCTCACAAGATCGACCTCCAGTTCGCTCTTGTGGGTGAAAACAACGAAGGGGAAGTTCTCAGGGTCTCGCCTCCTTGTCTCTATCAAGAAAGGAAGCTGTCCGGCGCCTTGAAGCTGCTGGTTGTGGTGGCATCGAACGCCAGAACGCAGCAGTCAGCGCCGCAGTAGAAAGCGATGCTCAGAGACTGGAACCGCTCTTGGCCGACCGTGCCCCAGATCTGATGGAGGCCGGGCGATACAGTCACACCACACTCTTATGGTAAGACACACCGTATTGCATTATCCCAGGGTCAGACACACAATAAAGCTCCCTCTACATCGTCAAATCAAACACTCCCGGGGTCAGCCGCAGAGTAAGCCTCTCTCCACACCGACTCATCACACACTCCATGGCTCTGACACACAGTGAAGCTCCTTCCACACTGTCCCATCACAACTCCCGGGGTCACACACAGTGTGAAGTTCACTTGCACACCGACCCAACGCGCTGCCGGTGTCAGACTCAGTGAACTCCCAATGGGGGGTGTCGGGAAGTATTTAAAAAGAACAAAGGAGTAGAGGGACAGTGAAAAAGAGCACCGAGTACAGGCGGCACCAAGGGATGAAAGAGTTGGGGGGGGGGGGAATTCATATGCGTGGTGACAGCCCGTCACACACTGTCTCTTCCTTGGTGAGGAGGTCGGCGCCGATGGTCGCTTTGTTCTGGTTACAGAACGTCTAGTTCATATACTGACACTTATTTCTGCGATATCATGGACTCAGGACTTGGGACGATATTTTTCGTCTGACTGCATTTACTGATACCATGTATGTGCTTGCTATCTTATATCCCTTGTAGTGAGTGTGAGTATTATATTGTACTTTTCACCTTGGCCCTGGAGTAACGCTGTTTTGTTTGCCTATACAGTATTTATGGGTATTCATGCATGGTTGACTATCAATTACACTTGAACTATGAATTGTGGATGCAGCGGTTCATGGCGTCGTAGTTAAACGTCGAGAAACGTAATTCCAGCCCACCGTCACCCTGGAGACAACATCTCAGGTATTCACCTCGCGAGCCCTTGGCCGGCTGGTATTGGTGGCGACAGGATGGGGCAAAGGGATACCCAGTGGAGCTTTGTTCAACGAGAGAGTCCTCCCCATTTGTATCAGGGACCTAGAGCTGAGAACATTGCACAATGCGTTAAGGACACAAAATGCTGAATAATTAAATACGAGAAACGACCTTTCGGCCCGCTGTTTCTGCGATAAGCACGACGGAAAACTACATTAATTTATTTAAACTTGGTGCATATCGCTTCATTCCATTCTTTTTTAAATGCCATACGAACATCAGACATAGAAGCATAATGAGGCCTCTCAGCCAACCAAGTATTCTCCACCAATCCGTCTGTCTGATTTATCATCTCCCCTCAACACCATTCTACTGTCTTCTCCCCAAATGCTGCGACAAGGTTTTCTTAATCGAGAGCACAACTGCCTCCTGGGTGGCGGGGTGGAGATACATATCTACCAAAGCAGGTGGAAGACGCTCCATCACTCCGGTAGCCTGCAGGTCACCTTTAGGCACGGTGCAGCACCTGCTTAGATCTCCCGATCAGAGTCACATGAAGCAGTGAGAGCAGGTGGTATGTGTAGCGGATGTATATCACAAATTCTGATTATACGACTTCTAACGCTCGACACACAGTCTCTGAAAGGCATTAACAAAGGCTGGACTAAACCATCTGTAAAGACACTGGTCCGAAGAAGGTAAAGGCAGATCACTTCTGTAGAAAATTTTGCCTTGAGGATCACGGTCATGGAAAGACCATGATCGCCCATGTCATACTGTAGATCACATAAGGAACGAATGCGCAACCTCTATTTCAAAACCACCCAATGCCTTGATATCTATTTAACCCAACCTAATTTCAAGGTTTTTTGCAATGAACAATTAACCTGACAACCATTTTGTCTGTGGAATTTGGGAGGAAACCGCAAGCCCCGGAGAAAATTCTCACGGAGCTAGTATTAGTACTGGTAGTAGCCTAATATCTCGAGTCAAGTATGAAATTCTCCTGCGGATTTCTATAGGTTGGTCCTCGGCTGGCTGTAGAGGCCGATCCGCGATGTTCGGGTGGATACCCTTCATAGAGAACGCCTGCGTGTGAACTACTTTCACTTGGGGAAGCTACAACACGGGCAGCCACAACACGATGCTTGACAGTTCGGGTGGTCAGAGTCCAGTGGCAAGTAATGCAAGACAACTGTGGTCTTTGTGCAGCAGCATACTTCCTCCGCCTTCACCACCTGATTGTGTCCTGACTCTGTTCCGTGTGACACGCCGACTCTCCTCGCCATCGCCTCCCTCACTATTCATTATCTACTTTCCTCCCTAGTTGCCCTTCGCTCCATTCTTCAGAGCTCTTAATTACATAACTTCTCCAACACCAGACCGGAGAAATTCGCTCTCCGAAGATGTGTCCACATCGACACTCGCGGGGAATATCTCCTCCCACAATTTCACGGCTGGTGTATTCAGGATGGAGTGTGGAGCACTTTCCGTCATGCCAATGGTCATCTTCACCCTCACCTTCCTACTGGGCGTCCCGGATAACGGCGCAGTCATCTGGGTGACGGGCTTCAAGATCAAGAGTAAGGTCCACGCGGTTCTGGTTTCCTGAACCTGTCTTTGGCTGACCTGATCTATTGCCTGACCTTTCACTTCGTGCATGGCCAACATCTCCCAGCTCCATTGTCGGTACATTGCCAATTTGCCTTGGGTATTTATTACACCCATTATGCTCCTGGACATTTCCGCCAGCATACATTTGTTATGCCGGATCAGCATCTACAGCTGCCTGTCTGTTGGTTCCAGCAACTTCTGAGTTTCTCTTGGGTTCGTGTACCTGCTTCGTGGTCTGATTCATAGCCATCGCCATGTCTTCCTGACGGTAATTTTCCGAGATTATGCTAATTTCAGCCATCTTCATTTTCGGCCTCTACTTTGTAATTATGATCACCCGCTACGCCCTCGTTGGCTGGGGGCTGCATGGAGACAAGTTCGCCAAGTCCAGGAAGCCTATACGCCTGACCGTGACGGCGGTTGCCGCCTTTATGATCTGCTGGCTCCCCATCACACTCGGACTCCGCCTTCTCCATACGGGTTCCTCTGGACTGATTGACATTCACTGAAGCCCAGGCCTCATTCAACAGCGCACCTCAACCCTTTCCTCTCCATCAGGTCTTCACGTTTCCCTCGCTCTGAATGACATTCGCCGAGCAGGAACTAGAGGGCGAAACCCAGAACCACAATCAAACCTTAAATACGAATGTATGACGGAATACCTCGTGGACACACATCTCTTAGAACATAGAACATAGAACACAACAGCACAGGGACAGGCTATTCGGCCTACAATGTGCCGGTTCGATTAAATCAGTAAATACATGGCCAATTAAAATAATCCCCTCTGCCTACCCAGTGTAAATATCCTCCCACTGTGCTCATTCTACCTATTTAAATATCACTTAATCATCTCTAACCTATCTGCGTTTACGACCATCCAAGGCAGCCCATATCAGGAACACACCGCTCTGTGTGAATAATTTTCCTCTCGTATCTCCTTTGGTCTATAGATCATGGTGTCCAGGGACCAATATACTCGCGGGCACGTTAGTTAGAGCTGTTGAAAAGGGTTTGAACTAACTCGGCAGTGGGGTGCGAACCGGAGGCAAGGGATTCAGGGTATGACGGATGGTAGAAAGGTGCAGTCAGATTGGCAGAAAGGGCAGGCATTAATGCCACTTAGTTGCGACCAACAGGCTAAGTGCCAAATCATTAGGGATGCAAAATCAGAAAGGATAGCAAATACGGTAATCAAGGTGTTTTAACTAAATACGCATAGTATAAGAAAAAAGGTGGATGATCTTTTTGCACTATTACAGATTGCCTGGTAGGATATTGTGGCCATTACTGAATCGTGGCTGAAGGATTATTGTAGATGGCTGCTGAATGTCCAAGGTTACACGTTACATCGGAGGGACAGGAAGGTAGGCAGAGGTGTGGTGTGGCTCTATTGGTAAAAAATGGCATCAAATCAGTAGAAAGATGTGACGTAGGATCAGAAGATGTTGAATACATCTGTTGAATAGGTTGAGTTCAGAAACTGCAAGGGTAAAAGGATGTTGATGGCAGTTATATACGGGCCTCCCAACAGTAGCTGGGAGGTGGACTACAGGTTACAACAGTAAATAGAAAAGGCGAGTCAAAAGGGCAATTTTATGGTAGACTTGGAGATTTTAACGTGCAGGTCGATTGCGAAACTCTGGTTGCTAATGAATCTCGGGAGAGTAAGTTTGAAAAGTTGTTTTTTAAAGCAGATTCTCGTTGTACCTACTACTGGATGTTATGTAATGAACCGGAGGCGATTAGAGAGCTTAAGGTGAAAGAATCCGAAGGAACCACTGACCACAATATGATTATGTTCAACTTGGAATTTGACAGGTAGAAGGTAAAGTCGGGCGTAGCAGTATTTCAGTGGAGTAAGAGAAATTATAGTGGTATGAGAGATGCGTTGGCCAAAGTAAAGTGGAAGGAGCTGCTGGCAAGGATATCAGCAAAGCAGCAATAGTGTGCGTTTCTGGGGGGAAAATAGGAAGGTTCAGGTCATGTACATTACAAACACGAAGACAGACATAAATGATACAAATAGTACAACCATAGCTGACAAGGGAAGTCAAAGCTATTGTAAAAGCAAAAGAAACGGCATTCAACAAAGCAAGAATAGGTGGAAAGATAGAGGAATGGGGAGTTTTTAAAACCGACAGAGAGCAACTGAAAAAAATCATTAGAAGAGAAAAGATGAAATATGAAAGCAAGCTAGCAAATAATATTAAAGCGGATAGTCAAAGTTTTTTCAAGTATGCTAAAACAAAAGAAAAGTGAGAGTGGATATAGGACTGCTAGAAAATGAGGCAGGAGAAATAATAATGTGGGACAAAGAGATGGCTGATGAACTAAATGATTATTTTGCATCAGTCTTCACTGTGGAAGACACTAGCACTATGCCAGATGTTGTAGTGTGTGAAGGAAGAGAAGTGGGTGCAGTTACTTTTACAAGAGAGAATGTGCTCAAAAAGCCGAAAGACCTAAAGGTACATAAGTCAACGGGAGAGAGAAACTGCACCGTAGGTTTCTGAAAGAGATAGAGCTAGAGACTGTGGTGGCATTAGAAATGATCTTTCAATAGTCATTGGCTTCCGGCACGGTGGCAGATGACTGGAAAATTGCAAATGTAGCTCCACTCTTTAAGAAAGGAGGAAGGTAGCAGAAAGGAAATTATAGGCCAGTTAGCCTGACCTCAATGATTGGGAAGCTGTGAGAGTCATTTGTTAAGGATGAGCTGATGGAGTACTTGCTGACACAGGACAAGATAGTCCAAAGTCAACATGGTTTGCTTAAACGAATATCCTGCCTGGCGAAACTGTTGGAACTCCTTGAAATGATTACAAGTAGGATAGAGAAAGGGGATGCAGCGGATGTTGTATATTTGTACTTTCAGAAGGCTTTTGACAAGGTGCCACACATGAGGCTGCTTACCAAGTTAAGTGCCCATGGTATTGCAGGAATGACACTAAGATGATTAGAGCATTGGCTGATTGGTAGGAGGCAGGGAGTGGGACAAAAGGATCCTTTTTTTCTGGCTGGCTGCCAGTGACTAGTGGTGTTCCGCAGTAAACGGTGTCCTGGCCACTTCTTTTTATGCTGTACGTAAATGACTTAAATGATGGAATAGATTATTTTGTTGCCAAGTTTGCAGATGATACGAAGATTGTTGGAGGGCAAGGTAGTTTTGAGGAAACAGGTAGGATGCAGAAAAACCTAAACAGATTAGGAGAATGGTCAAGAAATTTGTCATTTTCCTCTGACCTCTCTCATTGACAAGCCACTTTCACCCACAGAACGGAATGATTTTATTTCGCAACATTCTCTCTGAACTCCATAGCGTGTTGTGCGTGAAAATGTCATGAAATCAACAGATCCTGAAATACTTAAACCACCCTGTCTCGCGTGAACTATTATTCCACGATTAAAATCGCTTGGACCACATTTCCTCCCCATTCTGATGTTTGGTATGAACAATAACTGAATCCCTTAAATATGTACGTTTATGCATTGAGTTACAGCCACATGATTGGCTGATTGGACATGTACTTTAACGAGCAGGTGTACAGATGTACATAATAAAGTGGCCACTGAGTGTATACAGTTTTATGCAAATATCTCGGGCACTTTTTATAAATATCTTGTAAAGCGAGGATGTTTTCAAAGATTATCAATTGTAAAATTTCTCATTATCAAAATTATACTATAAAGAGCACTCTACACCAAGGGTTCCCAACATTTTATCCCATGGACTAATCCCACTCAGCAACGGGTCGTGGACACCATCACATACAAACTAATGGGATTAATCTCAGAAAGAAGCACCTGCTGCACTGCCCAATCGCATACTTCCAGGGTGGACATTAACCACGCGGCTTCGTTATTTGCGTTACTTCTCAACAAAATAAGGAAAATGTTTTGTTCCTCACCGCTGGCTGAGTACCATGTAATCTCATGTGGTCAACACATCTACTTCTCAGATCAAGCTTCTAGGAACTTCAAACTTAAAAAGTCTCTACAAAAGTGAACTAACTCTTCTTTTCACCTCATTCGGAATCCAGAGCCCACACCTGCTTGATCATCGTCCAATTTGCGCACAAGGCCCAACTCCTCGATGTACCTCGAGCACCCGAGGAGTCCCACCGTCCGTCGCTATGCGGCAACCATTCAAGATTAGTTCCCCGCGCTCAAGAGAATTTAACGTCTCAGTGCAAGTATCGGAAACTGCCAAGGACCAGGGACGGAACCGGGGAAAGGTAAGACCCATCTCCACGGGAGTTATGTTAACTTGTACATGTGGCGTCTGTTCAGAAATCATCGGAGAGGCTTTGTTGCGAAGGAAGTCTTGCTTTGCTACATTCGGAAGGTTTTTGCGGAGGTAATTGGGTTAGCCAATGAAGGCAGGGCAATGGCGGTTTCCACAGGGACTTATCCGAGTAGAGCTACAGAAAGTACCCTATGCAAGACTTATCGAGAAAGTAAGGAGGCATAGCATCCAAGGGGACATTGCTTTGTGGAACCAGAACTGGCTTCCCATAGAAGGCAAAGAGTGGTTGCAGACGGGTCATATTCTGCATGGAGTTCGGTTACCAGTGGAGTTCCTCACGGATCCGTTCTGAGACCCTTACTCTTCGTGAATTTTATAAATGACCTGGATGAGGAAGTGGAGGGATGGGTTAGTAAGTTTGCTGATGGCACAAAGGTTGGAGGTGTTGTGGATAGTGTGGAGGGCTGTCAGGGGTTACAACGGGACATCGATAGGATGCAAAACTGGGCTGAGAAGTGGCAGATGGAGTTCAACCCAGATGTGTGAAGTAGTTCATTTTGGTAGGTCAAATATGATGGCAGAATATAATATTAATGGTAAGACTCTTGGCAGTGTACAGGATCAGAGAGATTTTGGAGTCCGAGTCCATAGGATGCTCAAAGCAGCTGTGCAGGTTGACTCTGTGGTTAAGAAGGCGTATGGTGTATTGGCCTTCATCAATCGTGGAATTGAATTTAGGAGCCGAGAGGTAATGTTGCAGCTATATAGGACCCTGATCAGACCTGATTTGGAGTACTCTGCTCAGTTCTGCTCGCCTCACTACAGGAAGGATGTGGAAGCCATAGAAATGGTGCAGAGAAGATTTAGAAGGATGTTGCCAGGATTGGGGAGCATGCCTTAAGAGAATAGGTGGAGTGAACTCGGAGTTTTCTCCTTCGAGCGAAGAAGGTTGAAAGGTGACCTGATAGAGGTGTACAAGATGATGAGAGGCATTGATCGTGTGGATAGTCAGAGGCTTTTTCCCATGGCTGAAATGGTTGCCACAAGAGGACACAGGTTTAAGGAGCCGGGTGGTAGGTACAGAGGATATATCAGGGGTAAGTCTTTTAGTCAGAGTGTGGTGAGTGCGAGGAATAGGCTGCCGGCAACGGTGGTGGAGATGGATACGATAGGGTCTTTTAAGAGGCTTTTAGATAGGTACATGGAGCTTAGGAAAATAGAGAGCAAAAGGTAAGCCTAGTAATTTCTAAGGTAGGGGTATGCTCAGCCGAAGGGCCTGATTTTCTATTTTTCTATGCTTAGAAAGGCTGGGCTTAAACTACTATAAAACAATATAATCTAGAAGGAGATATTGCAATTCTTAAAGGGTGTGCATATGACTCGGATTTTACAACAAATAAATTGGATGCTAGATTTAAGGACTGGACAGCTAAAGGAATAACAGTTCTTTGCAACAATGAAAGAAGGAACACTGTTCAGTTTTGAAATGCTTAAAGAGAAACAAGATTCTTATCGGTATTTACAGATGCGACAATATGTTAATAAGACGTTTAAAAATGTAACCAGGACTTCCGGTAAGATGGTGATTGCTTAGCTGCTCAGAACTTTTGGTCCGTTACAGTCGCTATCTTTGCACTAAATGTCCCCATTTTTTAAACCTTAATTAGGAACTTTTTCGGTATCTCTTACTTGCCTGTGAACACATCTAACTTACAATGTCTAGCAAGAGTTCTAAATCCGGGAGAAAGGAAGCTACGGCTCCCTCAGACGAGACCCGGGCTGCGCTCGGACAGCTCCCAGACGAAATTTTAAAGGAATTCAAAACCGCTTTCAAACAGTTGGAAGACAAACTGGATCGGATCAACGATAAAGTGGACAAATATGCTGAACAATTATCTCGCATCGATTCGACTTCTGAAGATTTAGAAAGCCGTGTTCGATACTTGGAGACTCTCTGTTCCAGCTTAGAGGGAAAATGTAACAAACTCCTTTCCAAAATGGTGGATCTCGAAAATCGCAGCAGACACTGCAATCTTAGAATTCTTGGATTACCAGAGACCACCGAACAGGGATCAACAGTGAAGTTTTTCGCCAAGTTTCTCTGTGAGATATTCGGGAAAGATTTGCTTCCGAACCCGCCCGAGCTCGAACGGGCACACAGAGTTTACGTTCCCCCCGGAATTCTGGGCTCCCGCCCGCGACCAGTAATTTTGTGCTTCCATCAATACAAGGTAAAACACAGTCTGATTGTGGAGGCACGTCGCAGAGGTTCTTTTTCATTCCAGGATACAACCATTCGCTTTGTGGAAGATTTTGTACCCCAGACCTTAAAGATGCGCGCTGAGTTTAAAGGCGCAATGAAAGTGCTTTTTGATCGTGGTTTTAAACCCTCTCTTCGTACTCCTGCTGATCTACGAATCAAGCTTAATACTGGAAAATACAAGTGGTTTAAATCAGCGAAGGAAGCTGAAGCATTTGTGGCAAGTCTTCCGGCTATCCAGTCATCTTCGGAACCCGATCGGACCTCCTAAAACGGTGGATAAGTACTGCTCGTAGTAAAATTACTTTTTCTGGACTCAGACTTTACGTGAATCATTCAGACATTATTCATTGAAACTCTAAGGGCCGTCGACAATCTCTGCCTGGATTTGGTGGGTATGTAATCTATTTTATTCTTGTATAACTTTATCTACAGAGTTCTACAACTGACTCTAACTTGTTTTGGAGGTTTGAAGTCTTTATTGAAGGCCTCCCTGTTTGTTGGTTCACAGTTTAATTGCTGATTTATTTTTCCCTTTTTTATATTTTTTTTCTTTCTTTCCTTCACCCTTTTTTCTAATCTCTGAATTTTGTTTCTCTCCTCTCTGTAAATGGTTGATAAATACTCGTCTTGAATTTATAATTTTCCCTTTCTTCTCCTTTTATTAACCTTTTTTCCCTTTCTCTTACTTTATTCTTCTATAATTTTTCGCGGGTAGGTTAGTTTTGGTTTTCTCCCGATTTTCTCTGTATTAAGTTTTATATTTCTGCAGAAGGTGTTCTAATCTGTAGTTATGTTTTCTAGTGCGTAAACTAGTTACTATTTGCTATAGTATTTATACGGAACTGCTGTTAATGACACAGATCTGGAAGTTGTATTTGGGTTACTTTTTTTGGTAAAGCTAGCTACTTGTTTTGGTAGCCATCTAGTTTTGGGTTGTGTGGATGGGGTGGGTTTTCCAGTTCCAACATCACTCACTGTATTTATTGTTTCTCTTTATTGCTCAGGACACGTATATGTTTTGATTTTACGAATCTATGTTTACATCTCTGCTCCCAGACTGCTACTGTACTACTTGACATTTTATATGCCTGCTGCCTTTTATGCATTAGTAATTGATAATGGCTAGTGCACTTAAATTCGTGAGCTGGAATGTAAAGGGATTGAATCACCCTGTTAAAAGGAGGAAGGTATTCTCACATATCAAACAACTCAAAGCTGACATTGCTTTCCTTCAAGAAACTATATTCGTTGTGTTGATAACTCCCGGCTTCTGTCAAAGTGGGCGGGCCAGCATTTTCATTCATCCTTTGCCGCTAAAGCTAGGGGAGTCTCCATTCTTATTAACTCAAATATTCCTTTTGAACTCCATAATAAAACTTTTGATACAAATGGCTGTTTTATTATTGTTTCTGGTAAAGTATATAACACTAAAGTTGCACTAGCAAACCTGTATGCCCCCAACTTTGATGATGTTAACTTTTTTGAACGGTTTTTTTCCCTCATTACCAGGCTTAAACTCATACTCTCTTATACTGGGTGGTGACTTCAACTGTTGGTTGGATCCTAATCTGGATCGATCGTCCTCTGTTACCAGTTCACCTACTAAATCTGCCTTAGCTATCCAATCGTTTCTCTCTAATTTTGTTATCTCTGATATATGGCGTTTCCTACACCCTACCGAGAGAGATTATTCTTTTTTCTCACATGTTCACCATACCTTCACTAGAATTGACTATTTCTTACTCGATAACCAACTTATTCCATTTGCCCACTCTTGTGACTATCAGAGTATACTGATTTCTGACCATGCCCCAATTACTCTCTCTCTGAACTTTCCTGGTCTCCCTCAGAGGAATAAACACTGGCGGTTTGATTCAACTTTATTATCGGATGATGATTTTTTAAAAATTCATTAAGGATCAGATAACCTTTTATTTTAACACTAATACATCACCTGAAGTGCCATCCCAGATTGTCTGGGATGCCATGAAAGCATATCTGAGGGGTCAAATAATCTCTTACACAGCAAATCTCAACAGAAGATCCCGTGCAAATCGACTAGACCTCATTATCCAGATTAAAGAATTGGATCAAATATATGCCCAAACTAAGAACCCTGAATTATACAAGAAGCGCGTTGAACTCCAAACTAAATTTAACCTTCTGTCCACTCAACCTATCGAACGCCAACTTCTCGAAAACAAGAGTCGCTTTTACATTCATGGGGATAAGTCTGGTAAACTCCTAGCCAATCAGCTGAGGCGTTCCAAAGCCAAACAACATATTACAAAGATCTGGAAGGAGAACGGAGACTTTCCATCGGATCATTTAGAAATTAATGACGCATTTAAAAATCTCTATTCTCGGCTTTATTCCTCTGAATCTCTGAATGACAATATCTCTGTTGATCAATTTTTACAGAATCTGAATATCCCCTCACTTTCATCTGATTTCAAAGCCAAACTCAATGCGCCTATATCATCAGAAGAAATATCTTTTGCAATTTCTGCACTGTCCTCAGGGAAATCTCCTGGACCTGATGGGTTCCCTGTAGAATTTTATAAATCATTCTCTTCACTTCTTTCTCCTCAGTTACTTTCAGTATTATCTGACTCGTTTAATTACGGCAAATTGCCACCCTCTTTCAATGAGGCATCTATTATTCTTCTTTTAAAAAAGGGCAAAGACCCAACAGAGTGTTCCTCGTATAGGCCGATCTCTCTGCTCAATGTTGATGCAAAGCTCTTAGCTAAAGTTTTGGCTCATAGACTAGAAACCGTTATTCCCTCCATTATCTCTGATGACCAAACAGGCTTTATTAAAAACCGTCTCCCTTTTTTTGACATCCGGCGTTTATTCAATATCTTATACTCACCTCCAACTGGGATTCCTGAATGTGTTATTTCCCTCGATGCGGAGAAAGTATTTGACCGTATAGAGTGGAACTACCTTTTTGCAGTCTTAGAAAAATTTGACCTCGGCCAAAGTTTCATCTCCTGGATCCAATTGCTTTACCTGTGTCCTACTGCTTCTGTTTTAACTAATTTTCAGAAATCCCAAGTATTTAATCTCAAACGTGGCACCCGTCAGGGATGCCCCTTAAGTCCATTTCTCTTTGATTTGGCTATAGAACCTCTGGCAACAGCATTTCGAAATTGTCCTGAATTGACCGGGATTTGGAGAGGGGGTGTTGAGCATAAAGTTTCTCTCTATGCTGATGACTTATTACTCTTTCTCTCAAATCCGTCTACGTCCTTACCTCTAATGTTTTCACTTCTTGACCATTTTAGCCCGATCTCTGGCTATAAACTTAATTTACATAAGAGTGAACTTTTCCCAATTAATAAAGAAGCACAAGAACTAACATTTCGTGATCTCCCTTTTAAAGTAGTCCATAATCAATTTACTTATCTTGGAATTACAGTCACAAGGAAGTTTAAAGATCTCTTTCGTGAAAACTTTGCCAATCTTTCATATGCTATAAAACAGAATCTGGTACAACAGTCACCTCTATCTATATCTTTGGTAGGTCGTATTAATGTTGTTAAAATGTATGTTCTCCCCAAATTTTTATACTTATTTCAATCTATCCCAATTTTTATTCCTAAATCTTTTAACTCTATTATTTTGTCATATTTGTGGCAGAATAAGCGTTCTAGAATTAATAAAATACATCTCCAAAAATCTAAAAAAGAGGGTGGCATGGCTTTACCTAACTTTCGCTTATATTATTGGGAAGCTAATATACGTTGTGCTACCTTTTGGTCTTTCTTCCACGGCCAACCTGAGTGCCCTAACTGGGTGGCAATGGAGTTGAGCTCCACTAAAGAATTATCTATCTCTGCACTTCTTGGCTCTGCACTCCCTAGTAGTCTACCCAGATCAATAGCTAATCCTCTCGTTAGACACACTTTGCGTATATGGGCTCAGTTCAGGAAATGCTATGGCTTCCAGGGGTTCTCCGTTTCCAGCCCTGTCGCACATAATCATCTTTTTTTTACCTACTACGTACGATTCAGCATTCCATGTTTGGTATAGGAAGGGCATTAGACATTTTGAAGATCTTTTCATTGATAATCGCTTCGCCTCTTTTCAGCAGCTCTCTGTTAAGTTCAATCTGCCTAACGCTCATTTTTTCAGATATCTCCAAATCCGACACTTTATTGCTCCTTTAATTCCTAACTTTCCTGAAATGCCTGCGAAAAATGCTATGGACCTATTTCTTTCGATCAATCCACTAGGTAAAGGTTTAATATCAATTATCCGAGATAAACTAGCAGCCTTACGACGGGCCCCTGTGGATAAAATTAAAATGGCCTGGGAGCAGGATTTAAATATCTCCTTATCCGAGGAGAGCTGGGACTCAGTTCTCAAATCGGTTAACTCAACCTCTCTTTGTACTCGCCATTGCCTTTTACAGTTTAAGATTATTCATAGAGCCCACATGTCTAAATCTAAACTATCTCGATTCTACCCTAGCATTAGTCCGCTCTGTGATAAATGCAAGAGGGGCGTAGCCTCTCTCATCCATATGTACTGGTTCTGTCCTAGTTTGGAGAAATTCTGGAAAGATGTCTTCACTACATTATCGGGTATTCTGAATCAGCGCCTAGAACCAAACCTCTTAATTGCTCTGTTCGGTTTTTGGGGCGAGACAGATTTATGTCTGGGTCCGACCAAATGCCGAATATTATCCTTTGCCTCTCTCCTGGCTGGACGCTTGATCCTCCTTAGATGGAGAGATGTTGCCCCGCCCACTCATGCGCAATGGCTTAACGACATTATGGCCTGCTTGGACCTCGAAAAAATTCACTATTCAGTTCTGAATTCGGATCTAAAGTTCCATAAGGTCTGGGGACCTTTTATCGAGTACTTTAATAACCTTCCTCTTGACTAGGGTTTTTTTCTTCTTCTTCTTCTTCTTTTCGGTCCCTTGCTTTCAGCTCCCTTTTTTTCTGGTAGTAGGCATTATTATCCTCTGTTGCTAAGTGTATTCACAGTCTGGGAGTTTGACTGTTCTGACTTGTACTCTCTATATTGAGTTGCGGTTGGTCTGGAGTTGTTTTTTCTTGTGTTGTGGGGCTTGGGGAGGATACTAAGCTTACTTGTCTTTAATTTAGGTGCTTTTTTGTTAATTCTCTTCCTTTGTAGCATATTGTTATTGTATGCTTAATTTTGCACTGTATTAATGTTCCTCATTGGGATTTGGGGTTTTTAATTTGTAAAATGTTTTGGAAAACTAATTTAAAAACTAATAAAAAAATGTAACCAAGGCAAATACATGCTTGGTAGAGCTAGTTAGAAAAGCATATAATTCAGATAATGGTAGTAGAATCTTTTCAAGCGTGTATAAGGGGTTGGCAAATATTAAAACACATTCGACTTCATACATTAATACAAAATGGGAGAAGGAAGGAGGGATAATTATATCTGAGGAAGAATGGACAACAATATGGAGATATCAATGGGAGTGTACCAATTCAGAGAAATGGAGGGAGTTTGGATGGAAAAACTTGATAAGATATTTTATTACACCCTCTCAGAAATCCCATTATGATAGTAACCTCCCTGTTTGCTGGAGAAATTGTGGAAATCAAAATGCAAATCATTGTCATATTTTAGGGACTGCCCTGTTATCAAAAACTATTGGAGGAGAATGCATAATGCCTTACAAGACATCTTTAAATGTGAAATACCCTTAGAGAGTAAGACCATGTATTTTGGATATCTACCTCAATAATATTTGAAAAGAGATAAATATTTAATGAATACACTGTTGGTGGCTGGTTAAAAGACTCTTACTCAGAAATGGTTATCACAGGAGAGCCCAACTTTAAATACATGGATGGAAATCACAACGGACATTTACAAAATGAAAAAGATAACAGCATCTGTTAATCATAAGCTGGAACAATTTGATTCATACTGGGAAAAATGATTTAACTACATAATGCCTCATAGGCCTGATTGTATTCTCACAAATCAATGAATCTGTTGTAAAAGAAAAGATCACTCCCTAATTGTACATAGTTCTTCCCTTTTGCGTGTTTTTTTCTTTCCACTCTTTTCTATAATTGTATATCTCAGATAAATACTTTGTGGAGATTTGTGATATATATGATTATATGATATATATGTACAATGTCTGAAATACATCTTATGGAAATGTTTGTTTGATGATGAACTTCAATAAAAAAAATAAATTACAAAAAAGAATTTAAAAAAAAAGGCTGGGCTTGTTTTCCGTGGTATTGAAGGACATTGACGGGCATAAAGGAAATTAAGGTGTCAGTTAAAGAGATGGTGTAGACAGACAAGTCCGAGTCCGAGTCCAAGTCCTGGTCCAGGTTTTACCGGTTTGTTATCCAACGTTTACGTCCATGTTGACATTTGTTTCCTCGCTCCCTGGCCTTCCTAGTAACTATCAATAAACTCTGTTCCCTGTGACTGTGTCCTGCACTTGGGTCCGCTCTCAGAGCCCGCTTGTAAAAAAAAAATGAGGTGACATGGGGTCGGAAGTAGTTGAATGGTTCTGGATAGATATAAGGAACTGCAAGGGCGAGAAGACCCTATCTGAAGTTACTGAGGAATTGAGTAGAAACCTTAAGGTGAAAGAATCCCAGGAGGAAAGTGATCATAATCTGAACGAATTCCCCTGACAAAGAGAAAATAAACGCAAATGTATTAGTATTAAAGCAGGGAATTAGTCATGAGAGAGGAGTTGGCCAGATTGATTGGAAAAGAACACTGGAAGCGACGGTGGCAGAGTAGCAATGGCTGGGAGCAATTCGGAAGGCACAGCATTTATACATCCCAACCAGTAATAAGTATTCCAAAGGCAAATGGACACAATCATGACCAAGAAGAGAAGTCAAAGCCAGCATAAAGCCAAACATGGGCGAAATTAAACAGCAAAAATGACTAGAAAATTGTAAATTAGGAAGCTTTTAGAAACCAACAGAAAACACTAAGAAGTCGCTACAAAGGACAAAATGGAATACGAAGCTAGGCAAGGCAACAATATTAAAGGGGATACGACATGTTTCCTCAGATACGTAAAGTGTAAATGAGAGGCAAGAGAGGTAACATTGGACAACTGTAAAAACATGCTGGAGAGGTACTAATGGGGGACACGGAAACGACGGAGCACCTGAATAAGTATTCTGCATCAGATATCATTGTGGAAAACAATAGCATTAAATGTGTGAATTCACTACTCCTAGAGAGTAAGTTCTGGGGAAACCTCAAAGCCCTGAAAGGTAAGTAAGACATCTAGACAACATGGGGTTAATTTCAGAAGGAAACTCCGTCTGCACTGTCCCATTGCACAAGGTCAGGCAAAAATTAACAACGTGACATCTTTATCTACTTTACTTCTCAAAAATAAAAGGAAATGTTTTGTTCTTCACTGAGTTTTGAGTAACGTATTGCCTCATAATTTCACCGCATCAACTTCCTCATATTCAGCTTCTGGGAACTTCAAACCCAGAGACTCTCTATTGAAGTGGACTAACTCATCTCTTCTGCTCATGGGAACCAAGACCCCACCGATCAGCATCCAATTTCCGCAGAAGACACAACTCCTCGCTGTACCTCGAGCACCCGAGGAATACCACCGTCCGTCACTATGCAGGTCCTGCTCAAGATTAGTTCCATGCGCTCAATAGAATTTAACGTTTGAGTGCAAGTATCCTCAACTGCTGAAGACCGGGGACGGAGCCGGAGATTCCAGGGAAAGGTGAGATGAATTTCCACGGGATTTACATTAATTTGGAAATGTGGCCTCTGATCAGGGATCATAGGCGTGGCTGTGTTGCGGAAGAAGCCCTGCCTTCCTATTTTCGGAAGTTTTTCAGGAGATAACTCAGTTAGCCAGTGAAGGCTGGACAGTGGGATTGTTAACATGTTGTTTAGTAAGGAGAACTTCAGAGATTACAGAGAATGGCGTTGATTTCCATGCGGTCGAAGGACGCTGACAGATGACCTGACATGAGAAAATGAGATACCAGATACAGAAATGTTGTAAACAGTCAGAATCGCCTTCCCATGGGAAGAGTAACATTGAGAGAAAGGCTTATATTTATCTTGAGGGAAGGAGATATAACCGAGTATAAGGGATAGGCTTTTTTAAATTTATTTTAATTTTTAATTTGAATTAGAGATACAGCAGAGTAACCAGCCCTTCCCGCCCGATGAGATCGCGCCGCCCAATTACCCCATTGTGATAAATTAGCCTACTGGTGTCTTAGGACCTCTGAGGTTGAAAAGATTGTCAGATGAGGAATGTTGCATGGTCCTGGGCTTCTACTCGTTGATATTCAGAAGAATGATGGGTGTCTTCAGAGAAACCTGTCGAATGGTGAAAGTTCTCGATAGAATGGATGCGGAATAGATGTTTTCTATGGTGCACAGCTTCCGAATACTGGACCTTCCTTTTAGAAGGGAGATTATGAGGACTTTATAAAGCCACAGCGTGGGGATTCTGGGGAATTCATTCCGGAATGAATTCCAGCCTGCTGTATTTTTAAAGCAAATGTTAATAGCTTCTTAATTGGTCAGGGAATGCTGGAATACGGGGTAAGGGAAGCAAGAGATTGGGACTAAGAAGTAAAATGGCGGAGCAGACTGGGCGGGAGAAATGCCCAGTTCTGCCCCTATATCTTACCGACTCATAACCTGACGAGTACGGAAACCGGAGCACCCAGAAGAAACCCATGCGTTCTCAGGGACAATTTCTCAACTCCCTGCAGACAGCGGCGTGAATTGAATTCTTTTCGTTGGCGCTGCAGCAGAGTAATGCTAATCACTACGCTGCCATGCTATCCATAATCAGTTGACAGCTTCAGTGTGGCTGGCAGAATGGCAAACATCATATCCAATTATTACGTTTCAGAGATATTTATGCAGGGACATGAATAGATGAGACATACAGGGTCACAGTTTTAAAAAGTTGCATAAATTATTGGTGTAAATGGGAAAATCGTAGGCACGGCCAGCTACAATGTAGTTGTAGTAATAGTAGTAGTAATGCTAGTAATGGTTAGTAGTGGAGCAGTGGTAGAAGTAGTTTATAAGGTTATGAGAGGCAGAGACAGACTTGACTGACAGTATCTCTTCCCAGGGTTCAATTGCCTAGGACTTGTCTTTAGGGTGAGAGGGCCTAAGATCAAAGGGGATTTAACCAGTAGGAATGTGCGCCTGAGGTTATGGTGGAGGTAGCTACATTGAGATTTTTAAGAGACGTTTGGATGGGCACATGAATGTGAGGGAATTGGACATTGTGTCAGCAGACGCGATTCGTACCGTTAGCCATGTGACTACTAATTTAGTTCATTCGACCCAATATTGTGAAATAACCCTGTGCTGTATTCTTCCACATTCTACAGTAGGCTGCAAACGTCTTAGGCACATACAGTGGTATGCAAAAGTTTGGGCAACCCTGGTCAAAATTCCCGTTACTGTGAATAGCTAAGCGTGTAAAAGATGACCTGATTTCCAAAAGGCATAAAGGCAAATATGACACATTTCTTTAATGTTTTAAGCAAGATTACGTTTCATTTTCCATCGTTTACTGTTTCAGAATAACAAAAAAGGAAAAGGCCCCGAAGCAACAGTTTGGGCACCCTGCATGGTCAGTACTTAGCAACACCCCCGTTGGCAAGTTTCACAGATTCTAAACGCTTTCTGTAACCAGCTAAGAGTCTCTCAATTCCTTTTGGGGTGATTTTCGCCCATTTTTCCTTGCAAAAGGCTTCTAGTTCTGTCAGATTCTTGGGCCGTCTTGAATAAACTGCTCGTTTGAGGTCCATCCACAGATCTTTGATGATGTTTAGGGCAGGGGACCTTGAAGGCCATAACAAAACCTTCAGCTTGCGCCTCTTGAGGTAGTCCATTGCGGATGTTGAGGTGGGTTTAGGATCATTATCCTGTGGTAGAAGCCATCTTCAGCATTTTTACAGACGGTGTGATGTTTGCTTCCAGAATTTGCTGGTATTTAATTGAATTCATTTTCCCCCTCCACCAGTGAAATGATCACCGTGCCATTGGCTGCAATACAAGCCCAAAACATGATCGATCCAACCCCGTGCTTAACAGTTGGAGAGGTGCTCGTTTCATGAAATTCTACACCCTTTCTTCTCCAAACATACCTTTCCTCATTGCGGCCGAAAAGTTCCATTTTAACTTCATCTGTCCACAGGACTCGTTTCCAAAATGCATCAGGGTTGTTTAGATGTTCCTTTTCAAACTTTTGATGCTGAATTTTGTGGTGAGGAGGCAGGAAAGGTTATCTTCTGATGACTCTTTCATGAAGGTCATATTTGTGCAGGTGTCGCTGCACAGTAGACAGTAGAACAATGCACCACCACTCCAGCGTCTGCTAAATCTCCGTCAAGGTCTTCTGCAGTCAAACGGTGGTTTTGATTTGCCTTTCTAGCAATCCTACGATCAGTTTCATCGGAAAGATTTCTTGGTCTTCCAGACCTCGACTTGACCTCCACCGTTCCAGTTCACTGCCATTTCTTAATTGCATTACGAACTCAGGAAACGGGCTACCTGAAAACGCTTTGTTATCTTCTTTTAGCGTTCATGTGATTTGTGGTCATCATTTATTTTAATTTTCAGTACGCTAGGCAGCTGCTTAAAGGAGCCCATGGCTACTGATTGTTGGGACAAAGTCTGAGAAGTCAAGAAATTTATATAGCTTTGAAATTTCCATCACCTGGCCTTTCCTAACGATGGCTCTGAACAAGCCATAGCCCTAACAAGCTAATTAAGGTCTGAGACCTTGGTAAAAGTTATCTGAGAGCTCAACTCTCTTGGGATGTCCAAACTTTTGTATGGTGCTCCTTTCCTTTTTTTTTACTCTATAGTTGTACCAAACAAAAATAATACACTAATTTTGCTTAAAATGTTGAAAAGAATGTTTAACTTTGTGACTTTTGGAGATCAGTTCATCTTCTACTCACTTACCAATTCACAGTAGCAGAAATTTTGATCAGGAGTGCCCAAACTTTTGCATGCCACTGTACTTAGAGACACACGTGGAACAGGCCTTTCTGCCCAACGAGACCGCACCACCCAGCAACCAACCTATTTAACCGTAGCCTTATCACAAGATATTTTACAATGACCAAATAACCTCATAACTAGTTCGTCTGTAGAATGTGGGGAAAACCGGAGTACCCGGAGCAAACCCACACGGTCACGGGAACTATCATTAGCGGTTGTAGAGACCTGATCACTCGAGCCCAGTATAATATTCTCCTGGCTCAGAAGCTGATCCAGGATCCACATAACCGCGGTGTTCGGGTGGATACCCTTCATAGGGAACGCTTCCGTGTGACTTTGTTTCACTGGGGGAGGCTAAAACACGGGCAGCCACCACATAGTGTTTGACAGTTCTAGGAGGTCAGGGTCCAGTGGCGAGTAATGAAAGAAGATTGTCGTCTCTGCGCTGCAGCAGACTTACTCCATCTTCACTGCCATATTATGTGTCCTGTTTCTGTTCCGTGTGACCGCCTTCCTTCTTCGTTCTCTCCTTTCCTCCTCAATAGCTTTTCGCCCAATTCTTCACCCCTCTAACTTGCACAATTTTCCACCACCAGACCCGACAATGTCGCTCTCCGAGGGAGTGTATAATTCGACGCTCGCTGGGAATCTCTCCTCCTACAATTTAATGGTCGGTGGAAACAGAATGGAGTGGGGAGCACCTTCCGTCATGTCAATGGTCATCTTCACCCTCACCGTCCTACTGGGCGTCCCGGGCAACGGTGCAGTCATCCGGGTGACGGGCTGCAAGATGAAAAGTAAGGCCCACACTGTGTGCTTCCTGAACCTGGCTGTGGCTGACATAACGTTTTGCCTCTTTCTCCCCTTCCTCATCATCGACAACTCTGAGCACCACTCTTGGTACATTCATTTTCCATGGGTATTACTTACACCCATTATGTTCCTAAACGGTTTCGCCAGCATATATATGTTATGCCTGATCAGCATCTACCGCTGCCTGGCTATTACACGCCCCATTTGGTTCCAGCAACATCTGAGCCTCGCATGGGTACGTGCGACCTGCTTCGTGGTCTGGCTCATAGCCATCGCCATGCTCCTGGTTCCATTATACACTGAGTATTTTTCCAACTGTGTGCTAATTTGGACCGTCTTCATTTTCGGCCTCCCATTTATAATTATGATCACTTGCTACACCCTCGCTGGCTGGAGGCTGCACGGGGACAGACTCCTTAAATCCAGGAAGCCCATTCGCCTCATCGTGACCGCGGTCGCCGCCTTTGTAACCTGCTGGCTCCCCATCACTCTCTACGTCCTTCTACTAACCTTCGCTCGAGGTGTTGCTCCGGACTGGTTGAAATTCACTGTAGCCCTGGCCTCACTGAACAGCGCCCTCAACCCTCTTATCTACGTCATCGCAAGCAGCAACTTCCGTCAGGTGTTTAGGCGCTCCCCGTTTGCCTCGCTCCAGCTGGCCTTCTCCGAGGATGAGCTACAGGGTGAGACCCCGAACCGCAATCCCACCTCAGATAGGAATGTCTGACGGTATACCTCGTGGGCCATCAGCCGAACAGTATCTCCTGACCACAGACACAGCTGGCGGTCGGCAGCAAGTATGATCAGCGCTCGAGGCTTTCCTGCACGCTTATTCCAATCGCTGAGAACGTAGAGCGTAGAACAGTACAGCACAGGGACAGCCCATTCGGCCTACAATGTGCCGGATCAATTAAATCAATGGACATTTAAACTAATCCCCTCTGCCTACGCAATGTTAATATCCTTCCATTAATCTCATTTCACCGATATAAACAACTCTTAAAAGTCTTTAAACTATCAGTCTTTTCCACCTATCCAGGCAGCGCAAACCAAGCAGCCACCACTCTCTCTGTAAACTATTTGCCCCGCTCATCTCCCTTGGAATTATGCCTTCTCCTCTTAAATGCATGCCCTTTGGTGTTAGACATTCCAACCTTGGGTAAAATATACTGGCTGTCTGTGCCTTTC
This sequence comes from Hemitrygon akajei, assembly GCF_048418815.1. NCBI lineage: Eukaryota > Metazoa > Chordata > Chondrichthyes > Myliobatiformes > Dasyatidae > Hemitrygon > Hemitrygon akajei. Next base: position 25,904,100 of record NC_133147.1, read on the forward strand.
ATAACCTTCTAAAACTCGATCAGATCTCCCCTCTCTTTTAGCCGGCCAATTTTCATTCCTATATAGAAATTCATGGCCTTCTCCACCGTCGAGTTGAGGCCACACTCAGATGGAAAGAACAACTTGGATTCCATTTGGGCAGCCTCCAACTTGATGGCATGAACATAGACTTTTCAAACTTCCGGTAATGCCCTCCCTCCTACACAATTCACATTTTTCCTCTCTCACATTTCCTGCCCGTCGCCTCTCTCTGTTGCTCCTCCTACCTTATCTTTCTTTCATGGGCTTCTGTTTTCCCCCCTTCTCGAGCCCTGTATCTCTTTCACCAATCAACTTCCCAGCTCTTTACTTCATCCCTCGCCCTCCCGGTTTCACGTATTACCTTGTGTTTCTCTCTCTCCTCTCCACACCTTTTCAATCTACTCCCCACTTTTTTTTTCCCCCGGCCCTGCCGAAGGGTCTCAACCCGAACCGTCGACTGTACTTTTTTCCATAGAAGCTGCCTGGCCTCTTGAGTTCCTCCCGAAATTTGTGTGTGTTTCTCGGATTTCCAGCATCTGCAGATTTTCTGTTTGCGTTGGGGGACATCCTTTCCACATCAACTCTGTCTAGGCCTTTCAATATTCGAAAGGTTTTAATGACATCCCATTCATCCTTCTGGATTTCAGAGAGTACAGACCCTATCAAACGGTCCTCGCATGATAACCTTTTCATTACCAGAATCATCCTTGTGAACATCCTCTGAAACCCTTCCAATCCCAGCACTTCTTTTCTTAGATGAGGAGCCCAAAACTGTTCACAATACTCAGGTGAGGCCTCACCGGTGCCTTATAAAACCTCAGCATCACATCCCTGCTCCTGTATTCGAGACCTCTTGAAATGAATACTACCATTGTATTTGCCTTCTTCACCATCGATTCTGCCTGCAAATTAACCTCGCATCTCTGATTTTCGGATTTTTCCCCCATTTAGGAAATAATCTGCACATCTCTCTGTTGCCAAAGTGCATGACCATACTTTGTCCAGCATAATATTTAATTTGCTATTTTCATGCTCATTCCCTTAATCTGTCTAAGTCCTTCTACATCCAATCTGTTTCAACACTGACTGCCACTCCACCATTCTTCGTATAGTTTTCAAACTTGCAACAAAGCCATCTATTCCGTCATCTGAATTATTGATATACAGTATAAAAAGAAGCGTTCCCGGCACCGACCCCTGCAGAAAACCACCAGTAACTGGCAACCAACCATAAAAAGATCCTTTTATCCCCACGCGCAGCCTCCTACCAATCCGTCAATACACTAACCACACCAGCGACTTTCCTGCAATACCATGGGCTCTTAATTTGGTAAGCAGTCTCAGGTGTGGCATTGTGTCAAAGGCCTTCAGAAAGTCCAAACATTCAGCATCCACCGCATCCACTTTATATATTTTACGCGTAATCTCCTCAAAAAAAAACTCCAACAGGCAAGATATTCACTTAAGAAAACGATGCTGACTTTGTCCTTTATTTTACTGTGTCGCCAAGTAACTTACTTTACTGCACTGAAGTACTCTACTTTCTCCCTATCAATATTTCAAGTTGAACTCAGCCATATTGTGATTACTGCCTCCGGTTTATTACAAAAACCCAATCCAGTATAACTGATTCCCCAAGTAGGCTCAATGACAAACTGTTCTAATCGACTTGCATGTTGAAATCTCCCTTGACTATCATAACATTGCCCTTTTGACACGCTTTCTCTATTTCCTGTTGTAATTTGTGATCCACATCCCAGCTCATCTTGGGGCGCCCATCAGAGTCATTTTACCTTTGCAGTTGCTTAACTCAGCACATGCATAATTCAACATCTCCTGATCTTATGTCACATCTTTCTACTGATTTGATGCCATTCTTTACCAGCAGAGCCGCGCCACCCCCTCCGCCTTCCTTCCTACTCCTCCAATACAATATGCAGCCTTGGATATTTAGCTCCGAACTGCAACATTACCTTAGCCACGGCTCGTACCTGATAATTTATAATAGTGCAACAGGATCAACTACCTTCTTTCTTATACTCCGTGCATTGAGATATAACATATTGAACATCCTCTACATAGCACCATCCAGAGACAGAGAAGCAGTTTCAGCGACAGGTTACTATCGATGCAATGCTCCTCAGACAGGATGAAGAGGTCAATACTCCCCAATGCCATTAGGCTTTACAATTCTACCGCCAGGACTTAAGAACTTTTTAAAAGCTATTATTAATGCTTTTTGAGATAGTGATTTAGATGCATATCATATTTTTTACTGAGTTAAGTATTGTATGTAATTAGTTTTGCTACAACAAGTGTATGGGACATTGGAAAAAAGTTGAATTTCCCCATGGGGATGAATAAAGTATCTATCTATCTATCTATCTATCTATCTATTGCGGACTGGATTGCTACTATTTATGTTTGTATTATCCTGCATCCCTAATGCACTGATACTCACCCTACTGACTGCAATTATGTCCAAACATCTGCCTGCCCTTCCTGACTGCAAGCTATTTTTGTTTGGTTTTTCTTTTTTTGCCATCGTCCTATCAAGAGTTTTGAAACTCGCCATCAATCCAATACTTAAGGTATATTAATGCCATTTGCCCAGGACAGAGGTTATCTTTGCGAAATTTTCTGAGGGAAAGCACTTCAGCAAAGCGGATTTAGCTGAGGTCTACCTTCAGATGGAGATGGAAGAAGAGTCCAAAGTGTTTCTCACCATAAATACTCACATACGACCTTATCGCTGTTATAGGCTTACTGTAGAGAAGCATCTGCACCTGCTCTCTGGCAGAAAGATATCGACCAGATACTGCAAGTCTCCCAGGCAGTTAGATGCCATCAATGTTGCCAGTAGAGATGACAATGAACATCTCCAAAGCCCCTGATACCGTTGAAGAGAGTAAAGGATTTGGGGCTGTGATCACGACACATATACTGTACATCTCTGCCCACTCTCTGTCATTTGGATTTATTGATTTAGAATTCAAGGGCATATGATGTCACCAATCACTCTAGCAGTTAACATGTCTGCTGACAATGTTGGAACACAAGTATGGAGGAGAAACAAACTTCCAATGCAGAGATGGTGACCAGAGTTTGGCCGATTGTCACTGTGAGACGTAACATGCCCAAAACTAAGACCCCGCGATTAGCTCTAATTGGGCGTCCACTAAAATAATACAAGTAACATGGAATCCCCAAGCTTATCAAAATAAACTGAACAAGTCTAAACAGAAAGCGCCGGATACCGCATCACAAAGAGCGAGTCAGTCGAGAAAAATAAACACGAAGATCTGTCATTATTTAACAAGTCTCTTTAAACAACAGTTAACAAATTCAGGTGCTCCAATACTCTTAAAGCTCAACACTCTCCGGAACCCTGCATAGTCCCGAAGAGCTGGTGACACTGGCAAATCTCGACAGATGTACTATGGAGATCATTCTGACTGGCTGCATCACCATGTGGTGTTGAGGGGCCAGTACTGAGAATCGCAGCGAAAGCCGAGGAGGTCAGCGACGGCTCAAACAGAGACAGTCAGCAACCGTCGGCCCGGAATCAGCAGCATTAGGACCGGGGTCGGCCGACTCTCCCTGCAGAAGAACCGTATTTGTGCGGATACTCTCCACTTACACAGATGAAAAGGCGTTTTCCATCTTCTGAGATTAATGTGATTATTGGACCGTATTTTGTATTGGTTTCCTTCAGTTTTTCGGTGTTTCTTTCTTGTGGCCGATTGGCGGGGGGGGGGCTGACCTGATAATTTATGTGTGTACGAGACGGCGTTGGGGCATTGGGTTGTTATTGTGGCTATTATTTTTTTTTACTGCGGGCTAGAGGGGAAATTGGGGCCTGAGCGTTTTGTTTCTTTTCTTTTTCGTGCCGGGAGGGCTGGGGGAGTCGATGTGTTTATTTCATCAGCATCCATGTCGATGTGTTTTTTTCTGTTTTTTAATGGCTATCTGGAGTAAACAAATATTAGAGTTTAATCATACATACAGCCATAATGCGGTGATAATAAGACAGATGGCAACGATAAGCTTAACTTATACTGAGTCAACACCCACATTGAAATTCCCTATGTCAACAACACACAATTTCACGCAATTTCAACCCCTGCTGTTTGCCCTAGGGTTGAGCACTGGGAAAGAGGACGGGGCCACGAACTTCAGAAGCCGCCACCCACCCGACGCCGCTTTTTAAAGTACTTTGGCTTCTTCCTGCAGTCTGTCCTTCTCTCCTTAGTGACAGATCACACCAGCACCACTCCGCTCTTTGAATCTCCCGTCATCGCGCTCCTCCACCCCCACCGCTCCTACTCAGAGGACGCGCCGCGACTCCCACCCAAACATGCCGAAGTGAGTGGAGGCGGTTGCCAAGACCAACACCATACACAGAATGCTGGTGGAACGCAGCAGGTCAGGCAGCATCTATAGGGAGAAGCGCTGTCGAAGTTTCTGGCCGAGACCCTTCGTCAGGACTAACTGAAAGGAAAGATAGTAAGAGATTTGAAAGCAGGAGGGGGAGGGGAAATGAGAAATTATAGGAGAAGACCGGAGTGGGTGAAGTGAAGCTGACAGCCGGAACGTTGATAGGAAAAAGAGATACAGAGCTAGAGAAGGGAAAGGATCTTGGGACTGGAGACCTAGGGAGAAAGAAAGGAGGAGGGGAGCACCAGAGGGAGATGGAGAACAGGCAGAGTGATGGGCAGAAAGAGAGAAAAAAAGGAAGGGCGGAAGCTAAATATATCAGGGATGGGGTAAGAAGGGGATGAGGGGCATTAACAGAAGTTAGAGAAGTCAATGTTCATGTCATCTGGTTGGAGGCTACCCAGCCGGTATATTAGGTGTTGTTCCTTCAACCTGAGTGTGGCTTCATCTTGACAGTAGAGGAGGTCATGGATAGACATATCAGAATAGGAATGGGACGTGGAATTAAAATGGGTGGCCACTGGGAGATCCTGCTTGACAAGAACATCGACTCCCCTCCGGTCTTCTCCTATCATTTTGCATTTTCCCCTCCCCGTCCTTTTTTTCAAATCTTTTTGACAAAAAAAGAGGAAGAAAGCATTGATAGTCGCCATATACTGGTTATGAAACTCGTTCACATACTGATTCGGATTTCTGCAACATTCATGGACTCAGGGTCTAAGACGGTATTTTTTGTCTGACTGTATTTACTGATATCTTAAATGCACTTGCTGACCTATATATTGTTTTGCTATATGTTGCTGTCGGTATTGCATTTTGTACCTTGGCCCCGGCGTAATGCTGTTCCGTTTGGCTATATTCATGTATGCTTGATTAACAATTAAATTAAACCTTGAAATGTGGATGTAAATGCTCATAACGTCGTATTAAACGTTCGGTAACGTAATTCCAAAGCGCCGTCACCCTAGAGACAACTGCTTAGGGATTCTCCTCGCGAGCCCTCGGCCTATCGATATTGGTGGGGACGGGTATGGAGCATTTTCAACGAGAGTGTCCTCCCCCTTTGCATCAGGGTCTTGGAGCATAGACTATTGCACAATGAGTTCAGAACACAGAATGCTGAACAATGAAACACAGGAACAGGTCCTATGGCATGCCATTTATGTGATAAACCCGACCCCAAACTACATTATTCTCTTTAAACTTGCATATTGCTTCATTCCATTCCATTTTATACACCATAGGACCATCAGATATAGAAACAGAATGAGGCCATTCAGCCCATGAACTATTCTCCGCCAAACTATCATGTCTGATTTGTCATCCCCTTCAAAAACATTCTCTAGTCTTCTATCCATATCCCGCGACATTTTTTCTTAATTGAGAGCTCAACAACCTCCTGGGAGGAAAGATGGAGATACATATCTACCAAAAGAGGTGGAAGACGCTCCTGTAGGTCACCTTTCGGTACGGTGTAGCACCTGCTTAGATCTCCCGATCACTATCAAATGAAGCCGTGAGAGCAGGTGGTATGTGCAGCGGGTGTATATCACAGATCATGATTATGCGACTTCTGACGCCAAGCAGACAATCTCTGCAGGACATTGATAATGGCTGGGCTAAACCATCTTGCAAAGATACTGGCAAGAAGAAGGCAATCGCAGGCCACTTCTTTCATGAACTTTGCCATAAATTATCATGGTCATGGAAAGACCATGACCGCAAAAGTCATACTATAAGGCACATAACGAACGAATGAACAACCTCCTTTTCAAAACCACCCAATGACTTGTCATCTAGAGCGAACTGAAGCAATGAAAGTCTCACAGTTTCCATTCTCTGGCTAGACGCCTCTTAAACTCTGCTACTGAACTTCCCAGGGTGAGCAGAGGATTCTGGCTGTACAGGGGTACAGTGGGCCCTTTGCTGAGTGGTATTGGCCCATAGCATAACAAAGGTGGCGAACTCCTGACTCAACATACTCCTGTGTCTCGTAATTACATTCTGTGGCCACTTTAGAACGTAGAAAATCTGCAGCACAATACAGACCCTCCGACCCACAAGGTTGTGCCGAACATGTCCCTACCCCAGAAATTACTAGGCAGACCTATAGCACCTAAAACAACTGTGTCCTCTTGTGGCAACCATTTCAGCCCTGTGAAAAGGCCTCTGACTATCCACACTATCAACACCTCTCAACATCTTATACACCTCCATCAGGTCACCTCTCATCTTCCGTTGCTCCAAGGAGAAAAGGCCGAGTTTACTCAACCTATCCTCATAGGACATGCTACCCAATCCAAGCAACATCCTTGTAAATCTCCTCTGCACGCTTTCGATGGCTTCCACATCCTTCCTGTAGTGAGGCGACCAAAACTGAGCACAGGTGGGGTCTGAACAGGGTCCTATACAGCTGCAACATTACCTCTCGGCTCCTAAATTCAATTCAACGATTGATGAAGGCCAATATACCATACGCCTTCTTAACCACAGAGTCAACATGCGCAGCTGCTGTGGACTCCGACCCCAAGAGCCCTCTGATCCTCCACACTGCCAAGAGTCTTACCATTAATACTATATTCTGTCATCATATTTGACCTACCAAAATGAACCACTTCGCACTTGTCTGGGTTGAACTCCAATTGCCACTTCTCAGCCCAGATTTGCATCCTATCAATGTCCCGCTGTAACCTCTGACAGCCTGTCATACTACCCACAACACCACCAACCTTACTGTCAGCAGCAAACTTACTAACCCATCTCTCCATTTCCTCATCCAGGTCATTTAAAAAAATCACGAAGAGTAAGGGTCGCAGAACAGATCCCTGAGGTCTTCCACTGGTGACCAACCTCCGTGCAGAACATGACACGTCTACAACCACCCTTTGCCTTCTGTGGGCAAGCCAGTTCTAGATCCACAAAACAATGACCCCTTGGATCCCATGCCTCCTTACTGTCACAATAAGCCTTGCATGGGGTACCTTATCAAATGCCTTGCTGAAATCCATTTACATTACATACACTTCACTTCCTTCATCAATATGTATAGTCACCCTCAAAAATTTCAATTAGGCTCGTAAGGCACGACATACCCTTGCCAAAACCGTGTTGGATATTCCTAATCATATTTTTCCTCCCCAAATGTTCATAAACCCTGCCTCTCAGGATCTACTCCATCAACTTACCAACCACTGAGGTAAGACTCACTGGTCTATAATTTCCTGGTCAATCTCTATTCTGTTTCTTGAATAAAGGCACAACCCTCCAATCCTCTGGAACCTCTCCCATCCCTATTAATGATACAAAGCTCATCGCCAGAAGCTGAGCAATCTCCTCCCTCGCCTTCCACGGTAGACTGGGGTACATCTCATCCTGACCCGGCGACTTATCCAACTTGACGCTTTCCAAAATTTCCAGCAAATCCTCTTACTTAATATCTACAAGCTCAAGCTTTTCAGTCTGCTGCAGGTCGTCACTATTGTCACCAAGAGCCTTTTTCATAGTGGAAATTGAAGTAAAGTATTCATTAAGTACCTCTGCTATTTCCTCCGGTCCCATACACACTTTCCCACTATCATATTTGATAGGTCCAATTCTTTCACGTTTTATCCTCTTGCTCTTCACATATTTGTAGAATGCCTTGGGGTTTTCCTTAATCCTGTCCGCCAAGGCCTTCTCATGGCCCCTTCTGGCTCTCCTAAATTCCTTCTTAAGCTCCTTCTTGTTAGCCTTATAATCTTCTAGATCTCTCTAACATTACCTCGCTCTCTGAACCTTTTGTAAGCTTTTTTAATTCTTCTTGACCAGATTTATTACAGCTGTTGCACACCACGGTTCCTGCACCCTACCAGAACTTCCCTGTCTCATTGGAACATACCTATGCAGAACCTCACACAAATATTCCCTGAACATTTGCCATATTTCTTCCATACTTTTCCTTCAGAACATCTGTTTCCAATTTAAGCTTCCAATTTACTGCCTGATAGCCTCATAATTCCCCTTACTCCAACTAAATGTTTTTCCTAACTTGTCTGTTCCTATCTCTCTCCAATGCTATAGTAAAGCAGATAGAATCATGATCACTATCTGAAAAATGCTCTCCCACTGAGAGCTCTGACACCTGACCAGGTTAATTTCCCAATACCAAATCAAGTGCAGCCTCTCCTCTTGTAGGCGTATCTACGTATTGCGTCAAGAAACCTTCCTGAACATATGAAACAAACTCCACCCCATCTAAACCCCTCGCTCTAGGGAGATCCCAAACTATATTTGGGAAATTAAAATCTCCCATCATGACAACTCTGTTATTATTACACCTGTCCAGGATCTGTTTCCCTATCTGCTCCTCCATATCCATGTTACTATTGGGCGGCCTAAAGTAAAGTTATTGATCCCTTCCTGTATCTAATTTCCAACCACAAAGAATCCGTAGACAATCCCTCAATGACTTCCACCTTTTCTGCGGCCGTGACACTATCTCTGATCAACAGTGCCACGCGTCCACCTCTTTCTCTTTTGCCTCCTTCCCTGTCCTTTCCTAAACATCTAAAATCCGGCACTTGAAGTAACCATTCCTGTCCCTGAGTCATCCAAGTCTCTGTAATGGCCACCACATCATATCTCCAAGTACTGTTCCACGCTCTAAGCTCATCCGCTTTGTTCACAACACTCCTTGCGTTAAAATAGATAAATTTCAAACCTTCGGTCTGAGCGCGTCCCTTATCCATCACCTGCCTATCCTCCCTCACACGCTGTCTCCTGTCTTTCTCTATTTGAGAGCCAGACGCCTCTTCCCCCATCTGTTCAGTTTGGCACCTGAGAACATTTCTATCACATACAAACCTTTGATTTCTGTCCACACAAGCAGTCCTCGCATGACCTTTATCCTCCTTCACCTCACCATCTGCTCTAACACTCTGGTTTCCTCCCCCTGAAATTCTAGTTTAAACTACCCGGAGCAGCACTAGCTAACCTACCCGCAAGGATGTTAGCTTCCGTGGAATAAAGCAGAATTGTCCAGAAACATGAAGCCCTCCCTCCTGCACCACTTTCTGAGCCACGTATTTAGCTGCATTCCTATTTCTATCCTCACTACCATATGGCAAGGGTAGCAATCCTGTCCTTCAACTTTGCACCTAACTCGCTAAACTCTCTTTACAGGACCTCCACTTACTTCCTATCCAAATCACTGATCCTTCCTGGACCACGACATCTGGCTGCTCACCCTCCGTTCTGAGAATACGGAGAACTCGATCCGAGATATCGTGGACCCTGGCACCGGGGATGCAATAGACCATCCGTGTTTCTCGATCTCTCCCACGGAACCTCTTATCTGTCCCCCTAACTTTCGATCCCCTATCACTACTACTCTCCTCTTTTCCCTCCTTCCTTTCTGAGCTGATGGTCCAGTTTCGGTACCACAGACGCGACCACTACAACTTGTCCCTGGTAGGTCCTCCCCACCAACAGCATCCAAAACGTATACTTATTGTCGATGGGATTAGCCACGGGGTGCTCTGCTCTTCCTGTCTGTTCCCCTTCCTTCTCCTGACAGTCACACACCTACCTGCCTCCTGACTTTTATAGGTGACTGCCTCCCTGAAACTCGTGACTATTTCTGCCTCTGCCTCACGAAAGTTCCGAAGTTCGTCCAGCTCCAGCTCCAGTTCCCTAACACAGTTTGTCAGGAGCTGCAGCTGGATGCACCTTTTACAGGTATGCTGTCCCTGACTTCCTACATATTGCAAACAGAGCACTGGACTGCCCTAAACGGCTGCCTCCATTCTACTCTTAAGTTAATTAAATTAATTAAAGGGCATTACCCGGCCCTACCTCACTTGGAGCAAGATCGTCCACAGCCTCTGCTCGCCGAAGCCTCTCGAGCCAAAGCCTCAAGTCTCCACTCCTCCCCCGAGACGCTCACACCACTGGCCGCTCCTCTTTAGTTACCCGTCCTTTCATTTGTCCCTGCCAATTATCTCACGAGCCCTTCGCTCCTCCTCTTCCTGCTGCAACGGTTTCTCGATCACACTTTATTGACTAATTCCTGCAACTACCAAAGTGATCACTGCGTGTATTATCTGTTCATGGTCTTCTTCTGCAGTGGGCCCATCCAATTCAAGGTTCGACATTCCCTTCTGCACACCACTGTTGTAACGTGGTTATTTGAGTTACTGTCGCTTTCCTGTCAGCTTGAAACAGTCTGCCCATTTCCATCTAACCGCTCTCATTAACAAGGCGTTTCGTCCATAGAATTGCCGCTCACTGGACTTTTTGTTTCTCGCGCCATTCTGTGTAAACTCTGGAGACAGCTGTGCGTGAAATTCCCAGGAGATCAGCAATATCTGAGTTCCTCAAACCACCCCGTCTGACACCAACAATCATTCCCCGGTCAAAGTCACTTAGATTTCTTCCCCCGTTCTCATCTTTGTTCTCCAAAGTGCCAAAGTAGCCACTGAGTGTATGTACTCCAAAAGTAAGCGAACTAATATTATGCACTGATGCAATATGGAATTTCGCCCCTCTACTTTTATACACAACAAACACCTTCTCCAATTTGTGCTGCTACTTTCTGGTAGATATGGACTTAAACACCCAAAATCATTCAGCATGTCATTCCTACTCTTGTCCACCCATTTATTGCAAACGTACCTCTCAAATTGGAACACCACATGCTTGACTGCATGAACCCCGATATGCCATTTCTCTGAACATATTTGCAATTCATCTGCATCCGGATGACTCCTATGACAATACACTCAGTCGTCACTTTATTAGGGTACACTAGTCCCTTAATAGAAACACCTAATCGCCCAGTCACGTGGTAGCAACTCAATGCATAAAAGCATACTGAATGTGAGAATGCGATTTTAAAATACAGTACTTTGAATTTAAAGCATATGACATTAAATGAAAAATTTAAAACATTAGGCATTAAATGTACCTTTGAAACCTTTAATCAAACATCAGAAGACTTGAAACTTTAAAACATCAAAAGGTCATTTAAGTTACTTTGACCATGGAATGATTGTTGGTGGTTTGTGTATCTCAGAACTGCTGATCTGCTGGGATTTTCACCCACAACAGACTCTAAACTTTCCGGGGAGTGGTGTGAAGAACAGAAACGGAAACCATTGAGCGGCAGCTCTGTAGACAAAAACGCCTTATTGATGTGAGACGGCAGAGGAGAACAGCCAATCTCGTTCAAACGGTCAGGAAGGGGACAGTAATTCAAATAAAAAACCGTTACAAAGTGGTGTGCAGAAAGGCAACTCTGAACGCAAAGCACGTGGAACCTTGACGTAGATGGGGTGCTGCGACAAAAGACGACAAACATACACTGTGTGATAACGTTATTAGATAGAGGAGGTACCTAATAAAATAAGTGCTGTGTGCATGTCAATAATCCTAACGGTCCTCTCGTTTACTTTGTGCATCTCTCTGATATTTGACTGACCCCCACAACCTCGCCATCACCCCCCAATACAAACGCTGGAAAACCACACATTAGAGTAAGTGACCCCTCTTCGCATTTTCCAGCCCATATTTTCAATTCAAAAACATCCCGGTGACTCCTATGACAATATTCCCAAAAATCCAACGTTACCGATTACTTTTTATTTTGTAAATTTCAACTTAAATTTATCCATGAACCCAAATCAGTTTTAGTCCAAATCCGATTAAGATGTCACAAGCAACAGAGCTCCGAACACCGCTATTGCTCAGCTTCCGCCAGAAAGACACCGCTACATCTGACCTCCCCTCCGTCGTATGTGGGAAAGTCAGTTCTAAGTCCAAGCAGCAAAGTTTAAAGTTCAAAGCTAAGTTATGAACAATGTATATGTAACCATCTACAACCCTAAGATTCTTATTTTTTTCAGAGCGTTCACAGCAAATACAAAGAAACAATATACAATCAATAGAAAGCTGGATGCCAACAAAGGCAGACAAATCATCAACATGTAAAAGACAACAAATTGTGCAAATACATAAAAAGGAAAATAAAATAACAATGAAGAAATAATAATAATTATTGACAACTTGAGTACAGAGTTCTTGAAAATGAGTCTCTAGGTTGACAGATCTGTTCATTGTTGGGGTGAGTGAAGTGATCCATTCTGGTTCAGGAGCCTGGGATGGTCGACGAGTAATAACTGTTCCTGATCTTGGTGGTGTGGATTTAATGCTGTTGTACCTCCTGCCTGATGGCACCAGAGGGAGGAGAGCTTGACCTGGATGACAAGGGTCCTTGATGATGGATGCTGCTGCCCTCTGACGGCTCTCCCTGCAGTTGTGTTCGGGTGTTGGCGAGGTCTTACCTGTGATGGACTGCTAAAGTCCTACCAAGTCACCGTGAATCCATACATACAGCACAGTGAATTCGATACGACAGAAATTACTGCAGTGTAGTATTTTGCAATTTGACCCTTTAATAAACCTTGTTTTGAAAATGAAAATTAAATGAATTACACAAGGTAGACGCAGAGTGAAACTTATTCTGGTAGTGTGATCACTCGAGTTGAGTACTACGTTCTCTCAAGGGGTTATTCGTCATTGGGGAACGCACTTGCGTGGCTTTATTTACCTCGGAGAGGCTGATGCGCAGGCAGATCCTTGAAAGATCGGGGTCAGGGTCCAGTGGCATGGACAGTATGACGACAGGAGACCCCTCATTGCTGCAGCCTGCCTCTGCCTTCACTGCCTTTGTGGTGTGCCATTATCTTCCCCCAGCTATATGGTTGAGGGTTCCTTGTTTGGAACCACCGCCGCCCTTGATCTGACCGAAATGGGAAACCCGAGCTGGAGCTAATCTCCAGACGGCAGCGCTCACGAGACCACAGGAACTATGAAGCTCTCCACCATCTTCACCATGTCAAAGTAACGATCCGAGAGAAGAAGGTCACTCCACATCGAGGGTTCCCAAACCTTTTGGGCAATCAACGTTGCAAGATGCAAGTATATCTTGTAAGCTATTCTCTCCCCCTCCCAACTTTCTCTCTCTCTCTCTCTCTCTCTCTCTTCTCTCTCTCTCTCTCTCTCTCTCTCTCACTCCCTCTCTCTCTCTCTCACTGTTCTGATTTGTTCATTCTTCATAGTTTAGTGAGAATGGCTCCAGGTGCAGTGTTTTGTACTCTGTGTAGGATGTGGGAAATCTGGGAGACCTGCAAAGTCCCAACTAAACACATCTGAACCAGGTGTACCCAGTTGCAGTTCCTGAGAGAGCATATTAAGGACTGGAGCTTCTGCTCCATGACCGACAGGATGAGTCGCAAAGTTAAATGCCGATAATACCGAAAAGGATGAATAGAGGACGAAAGGTATTTTTGGATTTGCACAGTATTTGGAATAAGTTTGATGAACTCGTAGCACAGTTAAAGATTGTATGATGGTCTAGGCATCACTGAATGGTGACTGAAAGAAGATTGTAGCTGGGAGCTTAATGTGCAAGGATACACAATATATCGAAAGGACAGGCAGGAAAGCAGAGCGGGTGGCGTTGCTCTGTTGGTTAAAAAAAAAGCAACTGAAATGAAATCATCAGAAAGAGGTGACATAAGGTCGGAAGGTGTTGAATCGTTTTGGATAGAGCTAAGGAACTGCAAGTGCAAGGAAACCCTATTTGAAGTTACTGAGGAATTGAGTAGAAAACTTAAGGTAAAAGAATCCCAGGGGAAAAGTGATCATAATATGAACGAATTTCCCTGAGAATGTTGAAAAGAATGTTTCATCTTTAACTCTATGACTTTTGGAGACCAGTTCATCTTCTACTCACTTAACTATTTACGGTTACAGAAATTTTGACCTGGGGTGCCCAAATTTTTGAATGCCACTGTAAGCTGTAAACAAGCAGCTCTCACAGAACTGCCAAAATGAAATACAGAACTACGCAAACTGAAAAACATACAGGATCACCGTAATAATATGAACTAGGGGCTTCTTTTGTAAATGAAACAAAATAATTGCACACAGTAGACACAGAGTGAAACTTCAGTACTGTGATCACTCAAGTCAAGTGTGATTTTCCCCAAAGGGTTATTTCTTCAATGGGGAACGCATCAGTGTGACTTTATTTAACGTGAGGAGGCTGATGCCAGGCGGATCTTTAACAGATCGGGGTGAGGGTCCAGTGGAAAGGAATCCAAAACAGAGGAGACACTTCAGTGCTGTAGTGTTCCTCCGCCTTCAATGCCGTTCTGTTGTGTTATCATCTTCCGCCAGCTGTACCACGAGGTATCTTTATCTGGAACCACGTTCCCCCTTGATCTGACCGAAATGAGTGGCGCGAACTGGAGCTATTCTCAGGACGGCAGGGTTCACGGGACACCAGGAACTCTGGAATTCTCAAGCCTTTCCACCATGACAAGGTAACGATACTGGAAGAAGAAGCTCACTCGACACCAAGGGTGTCCAAACCTTTTGGACAATCAACGTCAGCAGTGCGTGAACAGAGCTACAATTGAATCAGAGCGACGATCAGATTATAAGGCACAGCTTGGCGGGACTCTGAATTTAGGAGCTACCAGTCAGGAATGGGCAGTGTGCAAAAAGAGTTATCTTTCAGTCTGGTCCGTGTTCAAGATTTAAAAAGCAGAGCGACAGTTTTTGCTGAGTTAGACAATCAAAGTCATCGCAAAAAGAGTTATATTTCAATGAGGACGATGATAGAGATGTTAAAGACAGAGCGTCGTGGCAGTTTCTCTGATCTGAGGAGCGACCATTCGGCAAGAGTTGTTAATCATAAAGGGTCAATAACAATAAGTCAAGTACAACCTGAGCGGCCATTGTTTTGAGTGAGCCAGTGTATAGAGTGGCTTTGGCTAGTTAGCTTTCGGCGAGCTCAGGCTTGGGAGAAGTATATCTTACATGTTACTCTCTTTCTCTGTTCTTGTTTGTTCACTCCTCATAATCTAGTAGAAAATGTCTCCGGGACGTGTCATTTACTCGGTGAGGCAAGTTCTGGGGAACCTGAAAGATCTGGAGGTGGATAAGTCACCTGGAACAGATGGGGTTAATTTCAGAAATTAACCACGTGGCCTGTTTATCTACTCAAAAATAAAAGGAAATGTTTTGTTCTTCAGTGCTTTCTGAGTAAAGTATTATCTCTGTCAACAGCTCAACTTCCTCATATTGAGCTTCTTGGAACTACAAACCCAGAGAGTCTCTACCGAAGTGGACCAACTCATCTCTTCGGCTCATTCGAAAACAAGACCCCACCTTTGCTCAATCAGCATCCAATTTCCTCACAAGACACAACCCCTCGATTTACCTCCTGCACGCGAGGAATTCCACCATCCGCCGCTGTATAGGCCCTGCTCAAGATTACTCCCCTGCGCTCAAGAGAAATTAACTTTACTCTGCAAGTATCCAAAACTGCTGTGTGCCGAGGACGGTGCCAGAGATTCCAGGGAAAAGTGAGATGCATTTCCTCAGGAGTGATATCAATTTGGAAAAGAGGCGTCTGATCAGGGATCATCAGTGTGGCTGTGTTGCGGAAGAAACTCTGCCTTACTACTTTCGGGAGGTTTTTTAAGAGATAACTCAGTTAGCCAATGAATACAGGGCAGTGTGACTTTCAACATACAGTTCATTGAAGAGAACGTCAGAGATTACAGAGGCTGGGCTTGTTTTTCATGAGGTCGAAGGACACTGACGGATGATATGACAAAATAAATTAAGATAAGAGATACAGCGAGAGTGTAGACAGTCCGAATTGCTTTCCCATGAATTGAGCAGCACTGGGAGGAAGGCTTACATTTATTTTGAGGGAAAGAGATTTAAGCCGAATATAAGGAACCGTTTTTAAGTGTATTTTAAGATTTAATTCAATTTAGAGATACACCACGATAACAACCCTCCCGGCTGAACGACACCGCCCAGCCCAATTACACCCATCTGATCAATTAACCTACTGGAGTCCCAAGCCTTCTGCGGTTCATAGGCTTGTCATATGACGAACGTTTGATGATTCTGGGCTTCTTCTCACTGAAATTCAGAAGAATGAGAGGTGTCTTCATTGAAACCTGTCGAATGTTGAAAGGCCTGTAAAGAATCGATCTGGAGTAGATGATTCCTATAGTGGGGGACACTAAAATGAAAACGACGCAGCCTCAGAATGGAGAGCAGTCCTTTTAGAAGGGAGATACTGAGGGGTGCCTAATTCTTCTCGGATATCTTATGGACTTATAATCTTATGTGTGAGGAAACTGGAGCAGCCAGAAGAAACTCACGCGATTTCGTGCAGACCTTCTAAACTCCCCAGACAGCGGCTGGAATTGAAACCAATTCGTCGGCGGTGCAACAGACTTAAGATAGGCTACCATATCGTCCCGAATCAGTTGAAACATTGAACGTGGCTGCCAGAGAAGGTGGCAAACATCATATTCAATGAATACGTTTAAGATATATTTACGTAGGCACGTGATTAGATGAGAAATGCGCGGTCACGGTTCCAAACGATGGCAAGATGAATTGGCGTAAATGGGAAAATGGTAGGCATGGTATGTTGGGCCAAGGGCCTGTTTATGTAGTGCACTTGTCCCAATAGCAGTAGGAGTAATAGAAGCAGCATTAGCAATGGTAGTAATGGTGGTACTGATAGAAGTTGTTTCTACGGTGATGAGAGGCAGAGATGGAGTAGACAGACAGTATCTATTTCCCCAGTGTTGAGATGGCCAGTACCAGAGGGCGTGCATTTAAGGTGAGAGGGTGTAAGATCAAAGGAAACGTGAAGGGCAAGTTATGTTTTCACAGAGAGCGGAGGGTGCCTGGAATGCGCTGAAAGAGCGGTGGTGGAGGCAGATACATTGAAACTGTTAAGAGCCGCTTGGATGGGAACATGAATGTGAGGGAAATGGACATTGTGTCAGCAGACGCCATTAGTTACGTTGGCCATGTGATTACTAATTTAATTGGTTCGAAACAATATTATAGACTATTCCTGTCTTGGGTTCTTCTGTGTTCTTGCAAACGTCCTGGGCACACTTGTGTAGTGAGGGTGACTTTGACTTTTACATCTGCCACCTTCACTGCCGTGGTGGTGTGTCAGTTTTCTGTTCCGTGTTAAACCACATCTCTACTGACCTTCCTCTCCTCGCCTTTTGCTCTCGCCTCTCCTCCTGAATTCGCCCTCTCTCCATTCTGCACCCCTCTCACTTCCACAATATCTCTTCCACCAGATCCGATAATGTCGTTCTTCGAAGGAGTGTCCAGTTCGACGCTCACTGGGAATCCCTCCTCCCACAATTCCACGGCCGTTAGAAACATGGAGTGGAGAGCACCTTCCGTCATGTCAATGGTCATCTTGACACTCACCTTCCTACTGGGCGTCCCGGGCAACGGCGCAGTCATCTCGGTGACGTCCTTCAAAATGAAGAGTTAGGTCCACACGGTGAATTTCCTGACCTGGCTGTGGCTGACCTGATCTACTGCCCATTTATCCCCTTCCGCATGGCCAACATGTCCCTGAGCTACTCTGGGTACAAAGCCTACATTTCCTGGATGTTTATTGGAACCTTGAAGCTCCTAAACGCATCCGCCAGCATATATCTGTGACATCTCATCTGTATCTACCAGGCCGACTTGGTTCCAGCAACATCTGAGCCTCACATGGGTTCGTGCGGCCTGCTTCAGAGTCTGGAACCTAGCGTTCGTCGTGTGCCTGCCCGTCCTCCTGCTCCAGGATTTGGAAAAGGAATTGGCCGTGTTTGAGCCATTTTGGCTTGTTTTCATCTCCGCCTCCCCTTTGTAATTATGATCACCTGCTACTCCCTGGTTGGTTGGAGGCTGCAAGGGGACAGGTTCGTCAAATCTAAAAAGCCTGTCCGTCTCATCATCGCCATTGTCGTCATCTTTTTCACCTATTGCATCCCCAACACTGTCTGCGACCTCCTCTCAACCTTCTCCACACCGATTCCCCCGGACTGGTCGTTATTCACCGCAGCTCTGGCCTCCTTCAACGGCGCCCTCAACCCCCTTCTCTATGTCTTCGCTGGCAGCAAATTCCGCCGGGTCAGCAGGCGCACCCACCTTGCCTCGTTCCGTCAGGCCTTCGCCGAGTAGAGGCTCGAACTGAACACCCAGACCCGCAACCACACCTCAAATATGAATACCTGACGGAGTTCCTCGTGGACGCACAGACGACTGATATCCCCTGACTACAGACACAGTGGACAGTCGGATGCAACTGTGGTCACGCGTGGAGGCTTTCCTACACCCTTATTCTAATCACTTAAAACAATGCAGCACAGTAATGTGCCGCATCAACCAAATCAGTAAATAGATGGACAATTAAACTAATTCCCTCTGCCTACACAATGTCGATATCCTCCCATTATGCTCATTCCACCTATCTAAACATCACTTAAAGGTCTCTAACCTATCTACTCTCACCACCAATCCAGGCAATGCATACCAGGCACACACCACGCTCTGTATAAATAAGTTGCCCCTCGCATCTCCTTTGGTCAACAGATCTTGGTGTCTAGGGACTTGCTATTGATAGGTGGTTGGTACGGGTACTGATGCTCCTGCTGGAACAAGTGACGACCGTGGATTCCATACTCCAGTTATTCCGTTTCTCCCTTGTTCCGTTGGGTGCCTTAATTGAGGCACCTGATTCTCGTTTCGGGCCAGCAACATATATAGTTCTGAGTACCAGTGATGCTTGCTGGGTCGTTCCTGTCAGAATCCGGTGAGTTACATCGTCTGCAACCTTGTCGGCAACCTTGTGTGCAACCTCGTCAGAATCCCCGTCAAGTTAACCCGCCGGAGTGAAACTAGAGCCTTGTTAGGGTTCAAGATAAGGAACAGTCTATCGCAGTGCGGTCTAGTCTCTTCATGTCCTCGTTTTCGCTGGGTAGGCCCGGCCGTTTACCGCTACCTTGAGAAGAGATTTGATTCTTCATGTTCTGTGTATAAGAGGAGTCCCAGCCCTATTGTCTGCACCCGAGGAGAGGTCCCGGCTCCGTGCTTCGTGTTCCAGTGCAGTCCAAGTCAAGGCCTCATGTTCCAGTCCACTCCGAGTCAAGGCTTCTTGTTCCAGTCCAGTCCAAGTCAGGGCTTCGTGTTCCCAGTCCCAGTGGAGTGTCAAGTCCGATCCTAGTCCTGAGTCCTCGCCTAGACCCAAGTTCCGAGTCCGAGTCAAGACCCAGTCTCTGGTTCGGAGTCCTTGTCCAGGCTCATAGTTCCTTATTCCAAGTCCTAGCCCAGGCCCTGTGCCCCTGTCTTTGTCCAGGGCCTGTGTGCGTATCGAGTTTCGTTTCTTCCCACTTCTGTTTTACTCTCGCCTGGATTTCACTCTGACCAATCCTTGCTTCCCGACCTCCCTTGCATTCTTGATAATCTCTGTCCAGCTCCTAGTATTTCAATGCCTGTATCTTGCAATTAGATCCGGCCCCTTGCAACATTTCCATTGCAATCTCCCTGAAATTCCCCATTCTAGCGTAGCGTACTGAATTAAAACCGCTAAGTTAATTAATGACCTCTGAGCAAAAAATTGTTACAAGGAACACATTAGTATTAATATCTCTCTCTCTCTCTCTCTCTCTCTCTCTCTCTCTCTCTCTCTCTCTCTCTCTCTCTCTCTCTCTCTCTCTCTATCTCTATCTCTATCTCTATCTCTATCTCTATCTCTATCTCTATCTCTATCTCTCTCTCTCCATCTTTCTCTCTCTCCATCTATCTTTCTCTCTCTCCATCTATCTTTCTCTGTCTCATAATAGATAGAACCGCAATTCTACACTTTATAACAATTTATAATCCGGTGAGGGTGATGGTTGATTCTTGCTGCTGTTTGTGCGTGGGGGAGGAGAGGGGATGGATTTGAAGATCTAGCGTTTTCCTGTCATTCATTATTTCGGGATTTTTCGCTCTGTTTTTTGGATGTCTGCAATGTTTAAGGATTTCAGATTGTGCACTGTATACATTCTCTGACATCACATAGAAGCATGGAACCATTGACCCCTCCGAATGCACTTAACTTTTTCTCCCTGTACACATAAGCTCCAGAAGGGCAACATCTCACTCTTGTCTACATCAGCTA
Organism: Hemitrygon akajei; assembly: GCF_048418815.1. Taxonomy (NCBI): domain Eukaryota; kingdom Metazoa; phylum Chordata; class Chondrichthyes; order Myliobatiformes; family Dasyatidae; genus Hemitrygon; species Hemitrygon akajei. The sequence continues at coordinate 25,924,597 of NC_133147.1, forward strand.
TTTGTAGGTCCATATCTGTAACTAACATACACTGAGTGGTCAATTCATTTGTCAAGAACGGGGGCAGGGTTGGACCCAAATGCAGGACGCAGGCACTGAAGTACTAGGGATAGAATAGGATGGGGATGCCATGACATGCAAGGGGATATGCAGGCGGGGCTGGATCCGGGAGTTCAGGTGAGGCTAGAGGATCTCAGAGTTCGTGGCAGACAGGAGGTTCCCAGCGTTCGTGGCAGGCAGGAGGATCCGAGAGTTCGTGGCAGGCAGAAGTATCCCAGTGTTCAGGCAGGGCAGGAGGATTCCTCATGACGGGCCGCATGGATCCCGGGCAGGACCGCCACCCAGGCGGAAACACGGAGGCCTGGGCAAGGAGCGGGCACCTGGGCAGGTGCGAGGCACAACCCTTAGGGAGCACTAGGTGGAAAGGGCAGAACCCCCGCCGGGCAGCGGCAGTCCGGCCGGTCCTGCCCGACGGAGGCAAGGGATCAGAAGGAAGCTGGGTCCAGGGTGAGCAGCAGGACTACCGTGATACACTGGGTACATTGGTAAAGGCGACCGACAGCGCAGACAAGGCGAATAAGGCGGTACAACGGGACCAGCGCACAGGAGAGAAGCAGGGGACAAGACCAACCGGATAGAGCATATACAGAACTGGCCGGCAACCAGGGAAGAACAGGATTCCGAGCAGGGCGGCAACCAGGGCAGAACCGGATCCGGAGCTGGCGAAACAGGTACAGACAGGATTCAGAGCCGGCTGTCCAGGTACAGAGCGGGTTAAACCGCCTGAAGCAGGACGACCCCACAACGAGGCTCAGTCCCCGAGCCCATTATAAACACGCCCCCTAATAGGCACAGGTGTACCTCCTTAAGCCAAGATAATCCAATGGCTCCGTGTGACAGGAGGGCTGGCTGCAAGGCCCGGAGTCCGGAGTCCGCGGACCGGAGCAAGACCCGGAAGGTGGGCTCCGGACCGGACCCCAACATTATTAGCTCTACGAGGGGAACCCTGTGTGGTCTTCTGCTGCTGTAGTCCAACCACTAAAAGGATCGACATGCCGTGCATTCAGAAATGCTCTTCTGCGCACCGCTGTTCTAACGTGTGGTTATGCGGGGTACTGTCTGCTTCCTGTCAGCTTGAACGAGGCTGGACATTTTCCTATGAACTCTCTCGTAAACAAGAATTTTCAACCAAAGAACAGAATGTTTTTATTTCACATTTCTCTGCAAACTCCAGAGACTGTTGTCTGTGAAAACCTCATTCAATCAGCAGTTTCTGAAATACTCAAACCACCCTGTCTGGCCTGAGCCATTATTCCACGGTCAAATCACTCAGATCACACTTCTTTCCCATTCTAATGTTTGCTCTGAACAATAACTGAACCTCTTGACCATGACTCCATATTTTTGTGCATTGCGTTGCTGCCACTTAATTGGCTAATAAGATAATTGCATAAACGGGTAGGTGTACAGGTGTACTGAATAAAGTAGCCATTGAGTGTATAGAACACTGTCAAAATATCTCATACACATGTTTTTAAAACCCTGCAAAGTGGAGATGTTTTGAAAGATAATGATTTGTTGAGTATCTAAATTTCAATATAATGCTATGAAGAGCAGTAAACAGTAAAAATAAACAAAATCAAATTAATATTTGGGGTTACCACACTTTCCTTTTAAAGCTGCATCGATTCTCAGACTTGTCAATGGTAAAATGAAACACCCAAGTTTTACAAATCCGATCTGGTTCCTGAAACCATCCGGGATAAAGTAGACACTCTGCTAGATTATAGGGACGGCCTTCCGTCCAATCTGGAGTGAAGCCTACGGGCAAGACCAGTAGTCCCGAGAATTCGGCTGCAGGATCTGTGGAGATTTTCAGTTCGCCATCAATCTAATGCTAACAGTAGATTAATACCCTTTGATCAGGGTAGAGTATGTCTTTGCAAACCTTTCTGGGGGAAAACACTTCAGCAAACTGGTCTTAGCTGAGGCCTACATGGAGCTGGACATGGAAGAAGAGTTGAATGAGAAGAATGGTTTTTCACGCCATTACCACCTGCAAAGGCCCTTATGGCTAAATAGGCTTGTTTGTAGAGTTGCATCTGCACCTACAGTCTGTCAGGAAGCCATGGACCAGGTGCCGGAAAGCTGCCGGGGAACTTAGATTACATCATTGTCAGCGGTAAGGATGACAATGAGCATTTCCAAAGTCTCATGACAGCGTTAAAAAAGTTGAAAAGCTTGGGCGCTCTGAGCACGGCACCAAGCATCCTTCAAAGGTGGCTGCGGTTGTTTGCAGAGTCAGCCCGCACCATCATTGGCTGAAATGCGGCCGTCATCAAGAACATCTTCAAGAGGACTGCATGCAGCATGAAGAACTCTTACCACCTGGGGTCAAGCACTCATCTCGTTACAACCACGGGAGAGGCGGTACAGGAGCCTGAAGATACACACACAGGGATTCAGAAAACATTCTTCCTCTCCGTCATCTGAGCAGCCAATGAACATGAACTCACTAGTTCTTTTTATTTTACACACTAATTATGTATTTTGTAATTTGTAGTAATTTGCAGAGTAATGCTACCACAAATCAGCAAATTTTATGCCAACTACATTGCGGTGATAATAAGCCAGAAAATCGATACGCTCGACTTTTATTGTGCCAACACCCACCATTCTAATTTCCCATGTCAACAAGTCGCGTTACAATGTTATGCTGATGGTGAACCCTGCCGCCCGTTCTAGCGGGAGCACAGGGCAAGGACGTGGGCCCACGAACATCTGAATCCACGACACACCCGAACCCGCTTTTTAAAGTAATTTCTTCTTCAACCAGTCTGCCCCTTCGCTCCCCCGTGGCAAGTCCAAAGAACACCCCTCCGCCCATCGGTACCTGCCGCCACCGTCCATCCAAACACCCCGCTCCTCCCCTCAAAGGTCGCGCCCGCGTTTCCAACCCAAATATGACAGCGGGAGAAGAGACGGTGACCGACGGCTACAACAGGCTGCGTTTCTATCCATTGTTTGATGCACCTCGACCGCCTGCCTCGGGACGCTGGAGGACATAAAAGAGCCGACGCGCAGGGTGGGACAAAGGCAGATCCGCACGCCGGGAAAACAGACGGCAGACATAAACACGGCGGGAGCCGCGGCATAGAATCTTCGTTTAGTACGCATGCGCACTGCCGTGGAGGCTCCTGGGTTATGTAGTCAATATATCTATATCCTCAAATGAGTTTAAATCAGTTCTTCTTTTTATTGAACTTCTTGTCCGCCCTGTTCTGTTATGAATGGCAGCATGCTCGTGTAACAGGAAAGCGTGTAGTACAGAAACACTGTTGTTACGCCACTGGCATTTAGGACAGCAATAAAGGTCCTCCGTCTCTGGCAGTGTTCATCATCGTCTCAGTAGCTTCCTCTCGGTTTACACCACTGTCAGACATCCAGGGTGGAGAATCAGGAATACCATCGTGCTCAGATGTAGAAGGATTCATAATTGCTGTTTCCATAACAGTTTGGTTTCACTAGTCAGGGTTACCCTGTGCTGGACCCCAGACCCTGGAGGATCAGTGACTCAGTCTGGAGTCTATCCCGAGATTTCTCTAGCATGGGAGACCCTATCAAGACCCAAAGCATAAAGGCCTGACTCCAGCCAACATTGTTCTTTGGGCCATTGAGGCACACGAGCCTCCAAACCCCACGACGAGATTCTGGTCCTCTTGAAGGGATGAGGAGATTAAAAGAAAAGGCGGCGGGCAGTGGGGTATATCCTTCTCCACTCGGCTTAGGTGAAATCTTAAGAGTCAGCCGAGATATTTAAAAGCTCGAGGGAGACAGGAAATCCGCCTGTGACTAGGGAGACACAGTGAGGAAGCCCTGAAGAGATTTTAGGGAGCTCAGTGGGAACCTGAGAATCAAGACCACCAGGGTAGTAATCGCTGGATTGCTGCCTGAGGCATGTGCCAGTGATCATGAGGATAGGAAGAATTGCCAGGTAAATGTGCAAATGATCAGCTGGTGTAGGGGTCAGGCAGGTAAGGAATCAAATTTAGAGATCACCGGGATCTCCTCTGGGGAAGGTATGGCCTGTACAAAAAGGACGGTTTACCCCTAAACGCGAGGTTCGTTGAAGTTATTCGGGAATGTTTTTGGCAGGGCAGTGGGAACAAGAGAGATAGTGCTGAATATGAGGCAGTTGGTTTCCAAACAGAGACAATGTGTAGTGAGGCTCCTAGAAAAGAAAGGCTAATGAAAGGAAAAACTGCAGTCAACAGGATGAGTCGCAAAGTAAAATGCGGACAACATCGAAAAGGGTGAACAGAGGACTGTAGGTATTATATTTTAATTCGCACGGCATACGGAATCAGGTAGATGAACTTGTATTGCAGCACAGTTACAGATTGGCATGTATGATGGTGTGGGCATTACTGTATCGTGGCTGAATGAAGATTGTAGCTGGGAGGCTAATGCCCAAGGATAGACAATGTATGGTCTGGTTCTGCAGTGCAGAAGGGAGAGGGGAAGAAGAGGAGAGCGGTAGTGATAGGGGACTCGATAGTTAGAGGTACAGACTGGAGGTTCTGTGGTCGAGACAGAGACTCCCGGATGGTTTGTTTCCTCCCGGGTGCCAGGGTCAGGGATGTCTCTGATCACGTACACAGCATTTTGAAATGGGAGGGCGAGCAGCCAGATATCAAAGTACACATCGGTACAATGACGTAGGAAGAAAAGAGTGGGGAGGTCCTGAAGAGTGAGTATAGAGAGCTTGGTAGGAAGTTAAAAAGCAGGACCTCGAGGGTGGTAATCTCAGGATTGCTACCTGTGCCACGTGCCAGTGAGGGTAAGAATAGGATGCTCTGGAGGGTGAATACATGGCTGATGAACTGGTGTAGGGGCAGAGTTTCAGATTTCTGGATCATTGGGACCACTTCTGGGGCAGGTGGGACCTGTACAAGAGAGGCGGGTTACACCTGAACTACAGGGGGACCAATATCCTTGCAGGGTGGTTTGTTAGTGTTATTGGGGAGAGTTTAAACTAGATTTGCAAGGGGATGGGAACCAGAGTGCCAGAGTAGATAGTGGAGCGAGGGTGGAAATAAATGTTAAAGTTTCATGCAAAGTCACAAATAGGAGGTTTGCGTATGGTGGTAATAATCTTCTGAGGTGTGTCTATTTCAATGCGAGGAGTATTGTGGAGAAGGCTGACGAGCTGAGGGCGTGGATTGAAACGTGGAATTATGACATTATAGCCATTAGTGAAACTTGGCTACAGGACTGGCAGCTTAATTTTCCAGGGTTCCGCTGTTTCAGACGTGAGAGAGGCAGAGAAATAAAGGGTGGTGGGGTGGCATTGCTAGTCAGGGAAAATGTTACAGCAATGCTCAGGCAGGACAGATTAGAGGGCTTGACTACCGAGACCATATGGGTGAAGCTGAGAAGCAGGAAAGGTATGACCACATTAATGGGGTTATATTATAGATCACCCAATAGTCAGTGAGAGTTGGAGGAGCAAATCTGCAGGGAGATAACAGACAACTGCAGGAAACATAAAGTTGTGATAGCAGGGAATTTTAATTTTCCGCATATTGATTGGGAGTCCCATACTCTTAAAGATCTAGACGGTTCAGAGTTTGTAAAATCTGTTCATGGAAGTTTTCTAAATCAATATATAAAGGTACCGACTAAGGAGGATGCAATATTAGATCTTCTATTAGGAAACGAGTTGAGACAGGTGAAGGAAATGTGTGTAGGGGAACACTTTGGTTCCAGTAATCATAACGCCATTAGTTTCAACTTGATCATGGATAAAGACAGATGTGGTCCTCAGGTTGAGGTTTAAACTGGTAAAAGGCCAAATTTGAAGAAATGAGAAAGGATCTAAAAAGCGTTGATTGGGACAGGTTGTTCTCTGGCAAGGATGTCATTGGTAACTGGGAGGCCTTCAGAGGAGAAATTTTGTGAGTGCAGAGTTTGTATGTTCCTGTCAGGATTAAAGGCAAAGTGAATAAGGAACCTTGGTTCTCTAGGGATATTGGAACTCTGATAAAGAAGAAGAGAGATTTATGACATGTATAGGAAACAGGGCGCAAATAAGGTACTTGAGGACTATAAAAAGTGCAAAAAATACTTAAGAAAAAAATCAGGAGGGCTAAAAGAAGACATGAGGTAGCTTCGGCAGTCAAGGTGAAGGATAATCTAAAGAAATTCTACGGGTATATTAAGAGCAAAAGCATAGTGAGGGATAAAATTGGTCCTCTCGAAGATCAGAGTGGTCGGCTATGTATGGAACCAAAGGAAATGGGGGAGACTTGATAGAGCTAAATAAAATTATGATGGGTATAGATAGAGTGAATACAAGCAGGCTTTTTCCACTGAGGCTAGGGGAGAAAAAAAGTTTAAAGGGAACATGGGGGGGGGCTTCTTCACACAGAGAGTGGTGGGAGTGTAGAATGAGCTGCCAGATGAAGTTGTAAATGCGGGCTCACTTTTAATATTTAAGAAAAGCTTGGACAGGTACATGGATGAGAGGTGTATGGGGGGGGGGGAGATGGGCTAGGTGCAGGTCCGTGGGACTAGGCAGAAAAATGGTTCGGCACAGCCAAGAAGGGCCAGAAGGCCTATTTCTGTGCTGTAATGTTCTATGGTTCTGTGGTATTGTAAGGTCAGGCAGGAAAACACAGGGGAGGCATTACTCTGCTGGTAAAAAAAAAATGAACTGATATCATTGTGGATAGAACTATGGAAGTGCAAGTGCACGAAACCCTGATTGAAGTAATTGTAGAATGGAGTAGAAAGCTTAAGGTAAAAGGCCCCAGAGGGGAAGTGATCATAATATAAACGGATTTACTCTGAGAAGGAGAAGCTAAACGTGGATATATCAGTATGACAGAAGAGTAAAGGGAATTAGAGAAATGAGAGAGGAGTTGGCCATAATTGATTGGAAAAGAACATTGGAAGGGACGATGGCAGAGCAGCAATGGCTGGAATTTCTCATAGCAATTCAGAAGGCACAGCATATATAGATCCCAAAGAGAATGAAGTATTTTAAACGCAAAATGAAACAATCATGGCCAAGAAAAGAAGTTAAAGCCGACATAAAGCCTATCATGGGCTATATACTACAGCAAGAACTGCTAGAAATTTAGAGGATGAGCAAGCTATTAACAACCAATTAGGGAAAAAAAGAAGATGGAATAGGAAGGTAAGCTAGCCAATAATATTAAAGAGGACACTAAATGTTTCTTTAGAGACGTAAAGTGTTAGAGAGAGAGAGAGAGAGAGAGAGAGAGAGAGAGAGAGAGAGAGAGAGAGAGAGAGAGAGGGGGGGGGGGTAATATTGGACCGCTGTACAAAGGTGCTGGAGAGATACTAATGGGAGACACGAAAACGGCAGAGCACTTGAATAAGTATTTTGAATCAGTGTTCCTTGTGGACGACACCAGCATGAAGTGTGTGAATTCACTATTCCTAGGGAGAAAGTTTTGGGGAACCTCAAAGGTCTGAACGTAGATAGGTCACATGGACCAGATGGGGTTAATTTCAGAAATAACCACGTCACCTCTTCTATCTACTTTACTTCTCAAAAATAAAGGAAATGTTTTGTTCTTCTCTGCTCTCTGAGTAAAATATTATCTCCTGATGTCAACAGCTCAACTTCCTCATATTGAACTTCTTGGAACTACAAACCCAGAGTGTCTCTACCGAGGTGGACTAACTCATCTCTTCGGCTCATTCGGAATTAAGACCCAACCATTGCTAAATCAGCATCCAAATTCCGCACGGGGCACAACCCCTTGAAGTACCAGGAGCACCCGTTGAATCTCACCGTCGAATTGAACGTCTGAGTGCAAGTATTCAAAATTACTGTGGACCGGAAATGTAGCCAGATATTCCAGGGAAAGGTGAGATGCATTTCAATGGTATTTATATTAATTTGGAAATGTGGAGTCTGACCAGGCATCATCAGTGTGGCTGTGTTGCAGAAGAAACCCTCTCTTCCTACTTTCGGGAGGATTTTCAGGAGATACCTCAGTTACTCAGTGAAGGCAGGGCAATAGGTTTGTTAACATTCAGTTCAATGAGGAGAACTCTAGAGATTACAGATGCTGGTCTTGTTTTCCGTGGGGTCGAAGGACACTGACCGATGACTTGACAAAATAAATAAAGATAACAGGTACAGAGACAGTGTAGACAGAATCATTTTCCCGTGCTAGGACAGTGAGCAAATTTGAGAGGAAGGCGTATATTTATCTTGAGGACAGGAAATTAAACTCCCCACAGATCGCGGCGGGAGCTGAACCCGGTTCGTTGTCGCTGCACCAGAGTTATGCTAATCACTGCGCTACCATGCCATCAATGATGAACTGACACATTGAGCGTGGCTGCCAGAGGAGGTGACAAACATCATATGCAATCAGTACGTTTCAGAGGTATTTACACAGGCACGTGAATACATGAGACATACGCGGTCACGGTTCCAAAGGTTTGCAAGATAGATTAGTGAAAATAGGGAAATGGCAGGCAAGGCCTGCAATGGCATGGACCTGTTTCTGTAGTGTATTTACAGCAATAATAATAGTAGTAATATTAGTAGTGCTAGTGATGGTAATAATGGCGATAGTTGTAGAAGTCGTTTATGAGGTGATGAGAGGCAGAGATGGAGTAGACAGACGATATCTATTTCCCCAGTTTGAAGTGACCAGTGCCAGAGGGCGTGCCTTTAATGTGAGACGGAGTAAGATCAAAGGAGATGGGAAAGGTTAGTTAATTTTTCACAGAGAGCAGAGGGTGGCTGCAATGCACTGAAAGAGTGGTGGTGGAGTCGGACATATTTGGAACTGATAAGAGACGTTTGGATGGGCACATGAATGTGAGGGAAATGGACATTGTGTCAGCAGACGCGATGAGTTACGTAGACTGTGTGATTACTAATTTAATTGATTCAGTACAATATTGTGGACTATTCCTGTGCTGGATTCTCCTGTGTTCTTCCAGGACTCTGCAAACGTCCCAGGCACATCTCGGTAGTGAGGGTAACTGTGACTTTTATACAATACTACATTTGTCAACGTAGACCGGAGAGCGTCGGGCGGAAGCAAGGGATGCTGGGAATGGCGAGGGTGAAGCGCCTCGGGAGGGATGTGGGACAGGTACCAGTGTAGGCTTGGCAGGGACGATGTTGGGGGCGGTTGCTAGCGCGGATGCAGACATGCGCGGATCTCAGACACCAGGGAAGGTCATTAGATTCTAAACAATTAGTGTATTGACCATTACAGAATGACCCTCTCTTGCTTCCCGCTTCCTCCCATGTCCCTTCCCCTTTTAAAACATGATTCCCTTCTCTCAGCAACCCTGACCAGTCTCCGTCCACAACAAAGACCCATATCAAAATCAGGTTTATCGTCACTCACATATGGCATGAAATTTGTTTCTCTTTTGGTGACGTTGCAATGCATCAAATTAATAAATTACTGTCTAGTAATAGGCCCTTCCGGCCCAACGAGCCGCATTGCCCATCAACCTACCTGGTTAACTACAGGAAAGTTCACAAAGGTCAATTAAACTAAGTGTCAGAATGTTTTTGGAATGTGAGAGGGAAGCGGAGTACCCAGGGGAATCCCCCAAGGTCACGATAGCTAGTATTATTGGTGGTAGTTTCTTGATCGTTCGAGTCCAGTATGATGTTCTTCTAAGTTGGTTAAGTGGCTGGGTCTGGACGAAATGGATAGGATCTACGAGCATTTGGAAAAGTACAGTCTACTCAAGGATAGTCAACATGGCTTTGTGAAGGGAAGGTCGTGCCTCACGAGCCCAATTAAATTTTTTGAAGAGGTAACAAAGTAAATTGGTGAGGGTAGGGCGGTAGATGTGGTCTACATGGATTTTAGCACGGCATTTGACAAGGTCGCTCACGAAGGACTCATCCAGAAAGTAATGAGGTATGGGATCAGTGGAACCTTGGTTGTTTGGATAAAAAAAATTGGCTTACAGGAAGAAAGTAGAGGGTAGTAGTGGAAGGAAAGTATTCTGCCTGGATGTCCGTGGCTAGTGGGGTGCCGCTAAATGACCTCTATGAAGTGGCGGAAGGATGGGTGAGTACGTTTGCGGATGACACGAAGATTGGAGGAGATGTGGATGGAGCTGTAGGCCTGTCGAAGGTTACAAGAGGATATAGACAGGATGCAGAGTTGGGCAGAAAAGTGGCAGATGGAGTTCAATCCAGATAAGTGTGAGGTGATGCATTTTGGAAGGACAAACCATAAGGCTGAGTACAGGATTAATGGTCAGTTACTTAAGAATGTGGATGAACAGAGGGACCTTGGGGATCAAATCCATACATCCCTCAAGGTCGCTGCAAAGGTTGATAGGGTAGTTAAGAAGGCCTATGGGATGCTAGGCTTCATTAATAGGGGGATTGAGTTCAAGAGTAGAGAGGTCATGTTGTAACTCTGCAAATCTCTGCTGAGACCACACTAGGAGCATATTGTTCAGTTCTGGTCATCTCGTTGTAGGAATGATGTGGAAGCAATGGAGAGGGTGGAGAGGAGATTTACCAGGATGTTGTCTGGATTGGAAAACAGGTTAGCGCAGCTGGGACTTTTCTCTTTGGAGCGTAGAAGGATGAAAGGGGACCTGACACAGGTCTATAAGATTATGAGAGACTTTAATAGGGTGGATAGCCGGTTCCTGTTTCCCAGAGCACGAATAGCAAGCACCAGAGGGCACCTGTACAAAGAGGTTTAGGGGAGACATCAGGGGTAAGATTTTTACACAGAGGGTTGCGAGGTCCTGGAATGACTTGCCAGGGATGGTGGTGGAAGCTAAGACATTAGGGGTATTTAAGAACCTCTTAGACAGGCACGTGAATAACAGAAAAATGGAGGGTTACGGGATAGTTTGGATTTAGTACTTTTATTAAGGAATATATAGTTCGGCACAACATCGAGGGCCTGTAATGTCCTGGAGTATTCTAGTATTCTGGTGTTCCAATGAAATGTACCCCAGGCTACTGTGGGAGCCGAGGGAGAAGATTGCTGAGCCTCTGATGATGGTCTTTGCATCAGGAGAGGTTCTGGAGGATTGGAGGGTTGCGGATGTTGTTCCTTTATTCCAGAAAGGGAGTGGAGATAGCCCAGGAAATTATACACCAGTGAATATTCCCTCAGCGGTTGGTAAGCTGATGGAGAAGATCCTGAGAGGAAGGATTTATGAACATTTGGAGAGGTATAATATGATTAGGAGTAGTCAGCTTGGCTTTGAAAAGGGCAGATCGTGCCTTACAAGGCTGTTTTAATTTTTTGAGGATGTGACTAAACACATTGATGAAGGACCAGCAGTAGATGTAGCGTTTATGGATTTCAGCAAAGCATTTGATAAGGTACCACATGAAAGGCTTATTGAAAAGGCACGGGATCCAAGGGGACATTGCTTTGTGGATCCAGAACTGGCTTGCCCACAGAAGGCAAAGGGTAGTTGTAGGCGAGTCATATTCTGCATGGAGCTCATTATAAATGACCTGGATGAGGAAGTGGAGGGATTGGTTAGTAAGTTAGCTGATGACACAAAGTTTGGGGATGTTTTGGATACTGTCAAAGGTTACAGCGGGACATTGATCGGATGCAAAACTGGGCTGAGAAGTGGCAGATGGAGTTTAACACAGATAAGTGTGGTGGTTCATTTTGGTAGCTCGAATATGATGGCAGATTAATGGTAAAACTCTTGGCACTGTGGAGGATTAGAGGAACCTTTGGGTCCGAGTCCATAACACGCTTAAAGCAGCTCCGCAGGTTGCCTCTGTGGTTAGAAGGTGTACGGTGTATTTGCCTTCATCAACCGCAGAAATTGAATTTAGGAGCCGAGAGGTAATGTTGCAGCTATATAGGACTCTGGTCAGACCCCATTTGGAGTACTGTGCTCAGTTCTGTTCGCCTCACTACAAAAGGATCTGGAAGCCACGAAAAGGATGCAGAGGAGACTTTCAAGGATGTTGCCTGGATTGGGAAGCAGGCCTTATGAGAATAGGTTGAATGAAGTCGGCCTTTTCTCCTTGAAACGAAGGAGGATGAGAGGTGACCTGATAGATATGTACAAGATGATGAGAAGCGTTGATCGTGTGGGTAGTCAGAGGCTCTTTCCCCATGACTGAAATGGTTCCCACAAGAGGACACCGGTTTAAGGTACTGGGGAGCAGGTACAGAGGAGATGTCAGGGGAACGCTTTTTACGCAGTGAGTGGTGAGTCAGTGGAATGGGCTGACGGTAATGGTGGTGGAGGCGGATACGATAGGGTCTTTTAAGAGGCTTTTTAAACAGGGACATGGAGCTTAGTAAAGTAGAGGGCTATAAGTAAGCCGAGAAATTTCTAAGCTAGGGACATGTTGGTCACAACTTTGTGGGCCAAATGGCATGTATTGTGCTGTAGGTTTTCTATGTTTTCTAAGGGATTACCATCCGTGAGTCGCCGGTGGGCTGTAGAGGAGGATCCAGGATCCACTTAACGGCTGTGTTCGGATGCATTCCCGCATCCGTGATCAGCCGCGAGTGACTTTCTCTAACGTGGGGAAGCTAATGCACGGGCATACATCACATTGTCGTTGACAGATCGGGGACATGCCGGGGGAGGATGTGGTCAAATTCAAGTGATTTGGGATGCAAGACGACTTGGTCTCTGCGCTGCCTAGACTGCCGCTGCCTTCACTACCGTTGCTGTGTCAAGTTTCTGTTCTGTGTTACATCTTATCTCTACTAGCCTTTCACGTCATCCCTCTTCGCTCTCGCCTCTCCTTCTGAATCTGCCGCCTCTCCATTCTGCACCCCTTTGACTTCTACAATATCTCCTCCACCAGATCCGACAATGTCGTTATCCGAAGGTGTGTCCAATTCGACGCTCGCTGGGAATCTGTCCTCCCACAATTCCATGGCCGATGGAAACAAAATGGAGTGGGAAGCACTTTCCGTCATGTCAGCGGTCATCTTCACCCTCGCCGTCCTACTAGGCGTCCCGGGTAACGGCGCAGTCATCTGGGTGACGGGCTTCAAGATGAAGATTAAGGTCCACACGGTGTGTTTCCTGAACCTGGCTATGGCTGACCTGATCTATTGCCTGACTCTTCCCTTCCGCTTGGCCAACATGTTCCTGACCTACTCTGGATACAAACCCTACTTTTGCCGGATTTGTATTGGATTCTTCACGATCTTCAACGCATCCGCCAGCATATATCTGTTATGTCTGATCAGCATCTGCCGCTGCCTGGCTATTACTCGGCCCACTTGGTTCCAGCAACATCTGAGCCTCACATGGGTGCGTGCGGCCTGCTTCGGAATCTGGATCCTAGCCTGCGTCATCTGCCTGCCCGTCCTCCTGCTTCCGGATTGGAAGAAGGAACGGACCGTCTTGGAGCCATTTTGGTTTGTTTTCATCTTCAGCCTCCCCCTTCTAATTATGATCACCTGCTACTTCCTGGCTGGCTGCAGGCTGCAAGGGAACAGGTTCGCCAAATCTAAGAAGCCTGTCCGCCTGATCATCACCGTGGTCGTCACTTTTATGATCTGTTGGATTCCCAACGCTGTGTGCGACCTCATATCAACCTTCTCCACACCGATCCCCGGAGCCTGGTCGTTATTGATTGTCGCCCTAGCCTCCTTGAACAGCGCCCTCAACCCCCTTCTCTATGTCTTCGCTGGCCGCAAATTCCGTCAGGTCTTCAGGCGCTCCCTCCTCGTCTCGCTCCATCTGGCCTTCACCGAGCAGAGGCTGGAATTGGGGACCCTGTCAAAGACCTTCAGCCACACCTCAATTAAGAAAGTCTGAGGGAGTTAGTCGTGGCCAGACATCCCACCGATAACTCCTGACTGCAGACATAGTGGACCGTCGGATGCAATTGTGGTCAGCAGTGGAGGCTTTCCTACACCCCTATTTTAATCTCTCAGAACATAGAACATAGACCATTCGGCCTACAATGTACCGTATCAATTCGATCAGTCGATAAATGCCCAATTAACCAAATCCCCTCGGCCTACCTTTATCCTTCCTTTATGTTGATTCTACTTATCTAAACATGTCTTAAAGGTCTCTAACCCATCTACTCTCACCACCATTCCAGGCAGCGTATACCAGCAACACACCACTGTCTGTGTAAATAAATTGCCCCTCGCATCTCCTTTCGAAATGAATCACTCTCGCTGTAAATGCACGTCCGCTGGTGTTAGACATTTCAACCCTGGGAAACATACTGAATATCTTCCTTTCATCATCTTCCAAATCTCAGCCCGCCACTCCAGTGAAAATAACCCAAGTGTGTTCAACCTCTCGTAGTAAACGATGCTCTCTAATACGGGCAGCATTCTGGTAAATCTCCTCTGCACCCTCTGCAAAGCCTCGACACCTTTCCTGCAATGGGCGACCAGAACTGTATACTCCTCTTTCACCAAGTAGTCTGCATGTACCTATGACCTCTCTCCTTCCAAGTCATTTTCACACAGAGAACAGGATGTTTTTTTCACAACTTTCTTAGTAAACTCTACAGACTGTCGTGCGTGAAAATCCCATTAAATCAGCAGTTTCTGAAATAATCAAAACAATCTGTCTGGCGTGAGCTGCCATACGCGGTCATTGTCACTTAGATCGCGTTTCTTCCGCATTCTGATGTTTGGTCTGTGCAACAACTGAATCTCTTGACCATACCTGCCTGTTTTCATGCATTGCGTTGCTACCATCTGAGTGACTGATTAGATCTTTGCATTAACGAGCAGGTTATCAGCTGTACCTTATAAAGTGGCCTAATGAAACATAAAGCTTCTACATACCAAACTAATACTATAAACAGCAGTAAATACTTTTAAAAAAAACAAAATCAGATCAATGTTTGGTGTTACCACCCTCTGCCTTTAAAGCATCACTTCTCTTGCTTCCACAGTCGTGCAATTTTACAAGAACATCGGCTGGTAGGCCATCCCAAGCATCTTGGAGAACTTGTCACGGTCCTTCTGCACACCTTGGCTCTCTTGCTTACTTCTATTTCTGCAGGTAATCCCAGACAGCCTCAATGATGTTGAGATGAAGTCCCTCTGGAGACAATGCAATCCGAAACCACATATAAAAGATCTAGCGTGCCGAGGACATTGGCATAGTGTTGATGTATCCTTTGATAGACAACATCACGGTGCACAGCACAACCAAACCCATGTGTCGTTTACAAACCTGATAACCCACCTATCTGGATATCCAAACCTTTTATTGACATAGTATATATCACGAACAACTGAAATTCCTAGCACAGCTCTGTGCGGACAACCGCCTGTCACTGACTTACAGTCAAAATAACACACCCCCCACCCAACCCACTCCTCCCCACCTTCTATCGGCATGCCGAAGTTGAATCCAGGGAATAAAGTCTCCGTGGATCACGCCTCCTACTGGCATTGCATGGAGTAGACGTGTTTCTCCAATGGCTCCATTCTTTTTAAATTGCAAAATCCAATCTGCTTTGAAAACTTACTTTTGGAGTATTATGATGTCTCGTGCTAAATCTTCTAAAAAAAACGGATCCTTCTATGACGATGGAAGCTATTGCGGAGCTAATTCGGAAAGCTCAGAGCGAAACGTCCGAACAACTTCCGGATGTGTGTTTAAAAGTTGTCTCGGCGGTTAAATGAATGGAGATTCTGCTGCAGACTATTCAAAAAACTTCACAGGAACATGCTACTCAGATTCAACAACATGAAAATGCTTTAACGAGACTCGATACTAAGACCGATGACTTGGAAAAGTTCGGAGATAAACAATAGAAAATCATTGAATCTTTAAGACTAAAGATTGTCCCTTTGGAGAGTAGATCAAGAAGGAACAATATACGAATTTTGGGTCTTCCTGAGTTGATTGAAGGCAATTGCCTTCAGAATTTTTGCAAATCTGTTGGTTCGCTTGTTCTCCGATGTTTTGGATAATCAACCTAGAATTGATCGGGCGCACCGTGCCCCAGTATTTAAATCATCTTCTGAACAAAAACCTCGACCTGTGATAACTGCTTTTCATGACTTCCAAACAAAGCTTGCTATAACTCGCCAAGCTCGTCGGTTAGGTATGATTAACTTAGAAGAGTACAAGATAAGCCTGGTCGAAGTTTATTCACCCGAGGTATTAAATGAACGTTTTTAGAACAAAAAGGTCATGTTTGAGTTATATAACAAAGGCTATAAACCTTTACTAAATTACCCAGCGCGCCTCAGGATCAGTTTGAAAAATGGATCTCCTAAGTTGTTTCTTTGGATTGAGGAAGTGCACGATTTTCTTCAGGCCAAATCAAATCCAGAATAATAATTGTTTAATACTGTATTATGTAAACCATGCTTCCTTCGCTTGACCGATTCTTCGTTGTTGGAAGTTGGCAGTCTAAAGGTTTAGTACGTCTTTCTTATGAACATTTATTTCTTCTTTTCTCATATATTCTGAAAATTAGTTTATGTTCTTATCGTATTTTAACATGATGTTTTGAATTCTTCTTTAGCTCTTTTGAAAAATATTTCGTCTATCAACTCCAGAAGTTTAACTGTTTATTTTTGCTTCTTATAACCTCGTCCCCTCAGGTTGACTGATCAATCCGTTGCATTTTTGTAGTTTATTTGTTTAGCATTTCTTCCTTTGAATGATTCCTTTTACTTCGATATATTTTCATAAATAATTCTTTTTTCTTCTCGTTTTTTTCATTTTTTACTGATTAGAAAATTAATAGACTTAAGTTCAGTAAGCTTCCCTTGTAATTATTTTTGCAAGTACTATGTTTTGAATTTTTTTCAGTTCGTTTGAAGGTTATTTAGTCTATTTTGGATTTCATTTTGTACTAATCTTTTCTTCTCTTAGAGCTCTGCCATAGGATATTGGGGGTGCGATTTATCACTAGGTTAGCTTTCTTGGGTGATTTTTTTCTTTGGGAGGGGTGGGGGGAGTGGGCTGTTTTTATTTTCTTTTTCCTTTTTATCAGCTGTTTGGTTATCCCCGCCTCATTAGTTGCGGTTAAGTATTTTGAAATTTAACGTTTGGATTTTTGGTATATTCCAGTGGTTCATATGTTTAACCTCTGCTTTAAACATATTTAAATGGTACGCAATATTAATTTTCTTAGTTTAAATGTGAAAGGCTTAAACCACCCTGTGAAATGCAATAAGGTTTTTACCTATATTAAGAAATAGAATGCCTCAATTTTTTTTTACAAGAAACATATGATCGCAGAACTGACTGTGGACATTTGTTCAAACGTTGGAATGGACCAGCTTTCTTTCAAGCCAAGGCCAGAGTTACTTCTATTTTTATTGACAATTCAGTTGCGTTTGTTCAACATGATGTAATGTCTGAACCCAATGGGCGGTTCTTTATAGTCTCAGGGAAATTTGATAACAAATTAATGGTTTTTGCTAATCTCTATGCTCGAATATAGATGATCTCGGCTTTTTTGAACGTTTTATTTACCAGACTTAAATTTGTACTCTTTAATCTTGGGAGGTGATTTTAATTGTTGTCTTGACCCTGTTTTAGACCGTTCATCTTAGAAACGATTGAATTTTAGTCGATCTGCTTCCTATGTGCAATCGTTTCTAATGAAATGTGACACTATTGATCTTTGGCGTTTTTTTATATTCAACAAGTAGAGAATATTCCTTTTTTCTCATGTTCAGCATACTTATTCCAGGATTGATTATTTTTTGACGATAGTCATTTGATACCCTCTGTTCGATCCTGTGGATATAAAGAAATTGCTGTTTCAGATCATGCCTCCGTCTTTTTATCAGTAAATATTCTGGGTGTTTCTCGATCAAACAGATGTTGGCGTTTTGATCAAATTTTACAATCGGATAAGGCTTTTTTTAATTTTTAAAGAGTCAACTTACTTTTTTCTCTGAAGAGAATACGCTAGATGGCACTTCTAGCCTTATTGTTTGGGTTGCTTTCAAGGTTTATATTAGAGGCCGAATTATTTCCTATACAGCACGTATTAAGAAAAGAGCTAATAAGAAGATTTAGCCAATCAGTGGAAACATTTCGATCAAAAATATGCTTTTAATTCGGATTCTGTCTTATATAAATTACGCATTTAAAACTTAAAATGATCTGTTCTTAACTTAATCTGTTGAAACTCAACTTTTAAAAGATGAAAGTCAAATTTATGTTCATGGTGATAAAACGGGCAAACTTTTGGCTAATTAACTTAAAGCTTTAATAGTTCAATTAAGGAAAACTTCAAAGCGAATGGTGATATAACTTCTGATCAATTAAAAATAAACGATACTTTTACAGAATTTTACTTTAAACTCACTTAAAGCCATTTTCTCTATGAATGAATTTCTAGATCGTCTGTACATTCCTTCACTTTCTAAGGTTAATCGAAAATTGTTAGATCAGCCTTTTTTCTTCTGAGGAAGTTACCCGGTTTTCACATTCCCTGGGTTCCGGGAAGGCTCCCGGTCCGGACGGATTTTCTGGAGAGTTTTATAAGGCTTTCGTTCCTTTGCTTATTCCTCATTTACTTTCTATCCATCATCTTTTAAATTAGGCAGTTTGCCAGAATCTTTTCATGACGCCTCTGTTTCATTTATTCTCAAAAAGAATAAAAACCCAACTGATTGCTGTTCCTATAAACCTATTTCCTTACTTAATGTTGACGCTAAAATTTTATCCAAACTTTGGGCTCGTAGCATGAAAGACATTTACCTTCTATTATCTCTGATGACCAGACCGGATTTCATTAAAATCGTTATTCTCATTTTAACATTCGTCGTTTGCTGAATGATATTTACTCTCCCTCTAAAGCGACTTCGGAATGCTCAATCTCTTTAGATGCTGAGAAAGCCTTTGATGGGGTAAAATGGAGTTATTTATTTAAAATATTAGAAAAATTTAACTTTGGGTCCAATTTTATTCAATGGATTAAATTACTTTATTCATCTCCCAATGCACAGGTTCTTACTAACTCTCAGATTTCTAAACCTTTCTATCTCTAACGTGTACCAGACAAGGATGTCCTTTGAGTTCTTTGTTTTTTGATTTGGCTTCAGAGCCTTCAACCATCGCGTTTAATGATTCCGTTGACATCTCGGCTATTTTAAGGATGGGTATCACTCATTCGTTGTTGCTTTATGCTGATAAACTTTTGCTCTACATTTCTAATGTGAAGTCCTCTCTACCCTCAGTATTTACTTTACTTTCTGAATTTATTCAGTTCTCTGGATATAAACTTAGACTTCATTAGAGTGAAGTTTTTCCTTTGACTAATTTGGCATCAGTCAACTCTGACCTTGCTTTTAAAATTGTAAGAAATCAATTTACTTACTTCGGCATAACAGTTACTAGGAATTATAAAATTCTTTTGAAAGAAAACAATATCACTCTTTTGGAATATGTTAAGAAGATACCATCAGACTGGTCTCCTCTTTCTTTATCGCTGGTTGGACGTATCAATTCAATTCAAATAAATATTTTGCCTAACGTTTTATATGTATTCCAAGCCCAGAACGTTTTTATTCCTAAATCCTTTACTGACTCTTTAGACTTGAATATATCTTCATATTTATGGAAGAAAAGCACCTCCGATTTCACCTTCAGAAAAATAGAAAAAACGGGAATTAGCCCTACCCAATGTTAGGTTTTACTACTGAACAGTCAACAAACGCTACCTTACGTTTAGGTTATATTATATTAATCCTGATGACAATCCGGTTTGGGTGCCTTCAGAAGTTAATTCAGATAATAAATTTTCTATTATTTTTGTTCTTGGCTCTTCATTTCCTCTATCCTTGAGTAATTTAACTGATAATTATGTAGTTAAACATTCTTTGAGGATTTGGTTAAAATTTAGAAAATTCTTTGGGATATTTGGTTTTTCACTCTCTAGTCCCAATTTTTCAAATTTTTTTTTAAACCTTCTTTAACTGATGTAGTTTTTAAAGAGTGGAATAGACTAGGTATTAAATATTTTCAGGATCTGTTTGTCTGAGTAGTCTTTCCTCATTTGATTATCTGTTAAATATAATCTTCGTAAAGCTGACTTTTTTTAGATATTTACAAATTAGAGACTTCTTGCGTTCTCAACTTCGTACATTTCCTAAATGTCCAGATAAGAATTTAATTGATACAATTTTTTTATCTGAAACCTTTTCATAATGGATCTATTTCTAATATTTATAGTATGTCGTTGGAAATGAAAAAACATTCCGTTAGACAAAATTAAAAATCTCTGGGAACAAGACCTGCAGATTTCAATTGATGAGGATACTTGGAATGTAATTTTTAAACTAGTTCACAACTCATCGTTCTGTGCGCATCACTCTCTTTTACAATTTAAAGTGTTTCATTCAGCCTATATGACTAAAGATAAGCTCTCTCGTTTTCACTGAGATTTTTCTCCATACTCTGATAGGTGTAATGTCGAAGAGGCCTCTCTGATTCATATGTTTTGATCCTGCCCGCAGCTTGATAAATTTTGGAAAGAAGTATTTAAAACTTCCTCAGAGCTTTTTAAAGTGAATTTTAAATCCAATACTCTGACTCCCTTGTTTGGCATAATTGGAAGAAATGATTTTACTCTTCAGCGACTGACCTGCATATTTGAGCTTTTATTTCTCTTTTAGCCAGAAGAGTTTTGTTGGTTTAATGGAAAGTTGCCACTCCGCCTACTCATGCCCATTGGTTGATTGATGTTATGTCATGTTTATATTTAGAGAATTTCTATACGTAGACAAAAAAATTTCACATTATTGGGACCTTTTTGGAACTAATTTCACAATCTTCGACTTGTTCAGCAATGATGATGGATATTATTTGTTTGAATTTACGACTATATGTCCAAGATTATTTCTTGTTTGCTTTTAACCAAACAGCTGATTTTTCTCTCATTTTTGTGCTATGGGGTACTGTTTTCGCAATAGATTACAATAAAATATACCTTTCCAACATTATGGTTACCTTATTATACATAGATATGTGGCATTGTTACCTTGTTTCTGTTTCCATGATATTATAATGTATTTTGTATTACATTATAATACAAAATATAATGTATTTTTGTATTAGACTGTATCAATATAGAGCACATGTACCATAAGGTGCAACGAGTACTTAGAAACATAGAAACATAGAAAACCTATAGCGCAATACAGGCCCCTCGGCCCACAAAGTTGTTCCGTGCATGTCCCTACCCATAGCCTTCTATTCTTCAAAGCTCCATGTACCTATCAAAAAGTCTCTTAAAAACCCTATTGTATCCGCTTCCACCACCATTGCCGGCAGCCCATTCCACTCATTCACCATTCTTTGCGTAAAAATCTTACCCCGACATCTACTCTGTAAGTACTCTCAAGCACCTTAAACCTGTGCCCTCTTGCGTCAGCCATTTCAGCCCTGTGAAGAAATCTCTGACTATTCACACGATCAATGCCGCTCATCATCTTATACACTTCTATCAGGTCACTTATCATCCTCCATCGCTCCAAGGAGAAAAGGCCGAGTTCACTCAACCTGTTTTCATAAGGCATGCTCCCCAATCCAGGCAACATCCTTGTAAATCTCGTCTGCACCTTTTCTATAGTTTCCACATCCTTCCTATAGTAAGGCGATCAGAAATGAGCACCGTGCTCCAAGTGGGGTCTGACCAGTGTCCTATATAGCTGCAACATTACCTCTCGGCTCCTAAATTCAATTCCATGATTGATGAAGGCCGATACACCGTACACCTTAACCACAGAGTCAACCTGCGCGGCTGCGTTAAGCATCCTATGGACTCGGACCCCATGATCCCTCTGAGCCGCCACACAACCAAGTGTTTTATCATTAATACGATATCATGACATCATAATGACCTACCAAAATAAACCACTTCTCACTTATGTGGGTTGAACTCCATCTGCCACCTCTCAGCCCAATTTTGCATCCTATCAATGTCCCGGTGTAACCTTTGACAGGCCTCCATACTATCCACAACACCCCCAAGCTTTGTGTATTCAACAAACTTACTTACAACAAACTGGCACTGATAAGAGGCGTTTACATGGGCACATGAATGCGAGGAAGGCTGACGTTGTGACAGCACGCGATTATTGCGTTTACTAATCTAATTGGTTCGGTACAATTTCTGTGACCATTTTGGACCATTTCTGTGCTGGATTCTTCTGTGTTTTTGCAGGACTCTGCAAAACGTCCTGAGCACATTTCGGTACTGAGGGTGGCTTCGACTATTCCACAGTACTGTATTTATCAACGCAGTCCCGAGGGTGCCTTTGTAAATCCGGCGGGCAGTTCAACGGCTGTTGGGAATGGCGAGGGTGAAGCACCACGGGAGGGAGGGTGGTGAGGGTGGTGATTGCTGTCGTGGGTGTAGACACTTGTAACCCTCAGACTCGAGGCAGTTCATTTCATTCCATCCAATTGGTTTATTAATCATTACAGTGTTGCAATGCGAGTCTGGCAACAATAAATATAGAAGTGTCAACTTAATAAACAAATAAACAATTTATTGAACTCTGCTCAACAAAATTGAAAAGTAATCAGACGACTAACTTAAACGGAAGTTAACTGCTGTACGGCAACTCTAAATCAGTTCTTAAAGTGGTAAATGCGAACACAGTCTTTAAGTGGTAAATGTGAAAGTCCTAGTGATTTATACAGTCAATTAGGAGAGACATTCCTGAAGTAACGGATTCCTCGACGACGTGACGTTACTGCTACTCCCAGCCAAAGTATGCCTTGTCCGAACGATTCACAACGAAGGAAATAAAAACGGCTTCAAGGAACTGACTTTTTCTTGGTGAATGAACACCGCACAATCATTTATACTCTTACAAGTAGGGGTTATCTCAGATGCAGGTCACTATTTCCTAAACAAAGATTCAATAATGTCGATCCTGCAGTAAATAGCCGACGACACCAACGTTACTCGATCCTTCGGATTCCAGTGCTTCGGTAAAATATTGACTCTCCAATACTTAGTCTTTAAAATTAAATCAAAGATACGTCAAACATCACCGGCAGCGATTGGCAAAACTGCCGGCACAACGATTCTGTACCTTACAGTGGAATGTAAAACTCTACTTTAAACGAAACTGCATCATAAGAGCAAATATGCAGCATAACGGAGTAACTGATCAGTTAAACGACGATTCAACACAAAAACTCCTGCGTCAATGCCGGCTTTCCCTTTTTTATACCTGTTGGAACCTGTCATCACGTGACCTCACACTGGCCGGAAAATTACATCACCCAAACCATCACAAGACCATTACATCATGCTCCAAAGATACTCAATTATATCATGGTCATAAGACAGTCACAAGATACCCACGGGGTATGTAACAACAGAATGACTCTCTGATGCTTCCCGCTTCCTCCCGTCTCCATTCCCCTTTTCCAAACCATGATTTCATTCTCCAAGCCCTCTTCCCAGTCTCAGTCCACAACACGGGCCCATATCAGAATCAGGTTTATCGTCACTCAGATACGTCACGAAATATGTTTTTATATTGCTGACTGTGCAATGCATCAAATGACTTAAGTACTTTGCAGTAATAGGCCCTTCCCGCCCAACGATCCGCATTGCCCAGCAACCCACCTGGTTAAGCCTAGCCTAACCACAGGAAAGTTTACAAAGGTCAATTCACCAAAGAACCAGTACGCTTTTGGAATGTAGGGGTTAAGCGAAGCACCCGGAGGAATCCCGCACGGTCACGGGAGCTAATTTTACTGGCAGGAGTAGCCTGCTCACTCGAGTCCAGTCTCATGTTCTCCTGAGTGGTTGTCATCGGAGGGTCCGCAGCTGGCTGTAAAGAATGATCCAGGATCTACAAAACCACGATGTCCGGGTGGACACAATGCAGAATGCCAGCATGAAACTTTGTTTCACGTGGAAAATCTGATACAGGGGCAGGCACCACACGCTTCTTGAGTGATTGAGGGCTTGGGATGGGGCGGTCAGGGTCCAGTGGTTGGAGAGCAACTCCACGGCCGTTGGAAACAGAACGGAGTGGGAAGCACCTTCCGTCATGTGAATGGTCATCTCCACCCTTAGCTTCCTACTGGGCGTCCCCGGCAAAAGCACAGTCATCTGGGTGACGGACTTCAAGATGAAGAGTAATGTCCACACGCTGTGTTTCCTGAACCTGACTATGGCCGACCTGATTTATTGCTTGATCCTACCCTTCCGCTAGGCGACAATCTCCCTGAGCTACTCTGGGCACAAAGCTTTTCCAGGAAGATTTTTGGAACCTTGATGTTCCCTAACGCATCAGCCAGCAGATATTTATGTATATTTATATATTAGGTCATGTTTAACAAATGTATTAGAGTTTTTCGAGGAGGTTACAAGGAAAGTGGATGAAGGGAAGGCAGTGGATGTTGTCTACATGGACTTCAGTAAGGCCTTTGACAAGGTCCCGCATGGGCGGTTAGTTAGGAAGATTCAGTCGCTAGGTAAACATGGTGAGGTAGTAAATTGGATTAACCATTGGCTCAATGGGAGAAGTCAGAGAGTGGTAGTGGAGGATTGCTTCTCTGAGTGGAGGCCTGTGACAAGTAGTGTATCACAGGAATCAGTGCTGGGTCCATTATTATTTGTCATCTGTATCAATTATCTGGATGATAATGTGGTAAACTAGATCAGCAAATTTGCTGATGATACAAATTTTGGAGGTGTAGTGGACAGTGAGGAAGATTTTCAAAGCTTGCAGAGAGATCTGGACAAGCTGGAAAAAATGGGCAGAAAATGGCAGATGGAGTTTAATACAGACAAGTGTGAGGTATTGCACTTTCGAAGGAAAAGCCAAGGTAGAACATACAAGATAAATGGTAGGACACTGAGGAGTGCAGTAGAACAGAGGGATCTGGGAATACAGATACGAAATTCCCTAGAAGTGGCGTCACATATAGATAAGGTAGTAAAGGGAGCTTTTGGTACATTGGCCTTTATAAATCAAAGTATTGAGTATAAGCGTTGGAATGTTATGGTGAGGTTGTATAATGCATTGGTGAAGCCGAATTTGGAGTGCTGTGTGCGGTTTTGGTCACCGAATTACAGGAAGGATATTAATAAGGTTGAAAGATTTCAGAGAAGGTTTACAAGGATGTTGCCAGGACTTGAGAGACTGAGTTACAGAGTAAGGTTGTATAGTTTTAGGACTTTATTCCCTGGAGCGTAGAGGAATGAGGGGATACTTGATAGAGATATATAAAATTATAATGGATATAGATAGAGTGAATGCAAGCAAGCTTTTTTCCATTGAGGCTAGGGGAGAAAAAAAACAGAGGACATCGGTTAAGGGGGGAAAAGGTTAAAGTAAGCATTAGGGGGGCTTCTTCACAGAGAGAGTGGTGGGAGTGCGAGTGGGAAATGCAGGCTCACTTTTAACATTTAAGAAAAACTTGGGAAAGTACATGGATGAGAGTTGTATGGAGGGATACGGTCCAGGTGCAGGTCAGTGGTACTAGGCAGAAAAATGGCTCGGCACAGCCAAGAAGGGCTAAAAGGACTGGAAAGTGACTCTTTCAAGCCACCGGAAACTGAAAGAGTGTTGTGCACCCACAGGAAGGTGGTGGCTTGGAGGATCTATTCGGGGGAATCGGTCAGAGGCTCACAGTGTGTGAAGGCAGACCGGTGGGGGGCTTGTGTGCGTGTCCACCCTCGCCTGGGTGACGAGCCCACCACTGAAAAATGGTCTGGCCTGGAACGGAAGGGTCATAATCGGTGACAACAACGGTACAACGGAACAAGAAGACAACGGAAGGTTTGCCTGCTGCAGCTGCTCATCTCTCTCTCTCTCTCTCTCTCTCTCTCTCTCTCTCTCTCTCTCTCTCTCTCTCTCTCTCTCTCTCTCTCTCTCTCTCTCTCCAACGTCACAACAGCAACTACCTCAACCCAAACTGAACTGAACTGAACTCTGCATTATCTTAAGACTATTCATTTGATAGCGCTAGTCTTTGATAGAGCATGGTTTTGGTTTATATTTCCAAACTTCTGTATATATCATTGCTAATCTGTTTTATATGTATATTTGCATTTTTGATACTGTATTACTTAGTTTACTAATAAACACTTTTAGTTACAGTACCACCGGACTCCAAAAGGGAAACATCTCACTCTTATCTACATCAGCTATTTGTAGGTCCATATCTGTAACCAATATACACTGAGTGGCCAATTCATCAGCTCTTCGAGGGCAACCCTGTGTGGTCTTCTGCTGCTGTAGTCCATCCACTGAAAGGATCGAGGTGCCGTGCATTCAGAAATGCTCTTCTACGCACTGCTGTTCTAACGTGTGGTTATGCGGGGTACTGTCTGCTTCCTGTCAGCTTGAACTTGGCTGGACATTTTCCCACGACCTCTCTCTTCAGCAAGACTGTTTCAACCACAGAACGGAATGTTTTTTCACACCTTTCTCTGTAAACTCGAGAGACTGTTGTGCGTGAGAACCTCATTTAATCAGCAGTTTCTGAAATATTCAAACCACCCTGTCAGGCTTGAACCGTTATTCCACGGTCAAAGTCACTTCTTACCCATTCTGATGTTTGGTCTGAACAATAACTGAACCTCTTGACCATGACTCCATGCTTTTATGCATTGCGTTGCTGCTACTTCATTGGTTAATAAGGCATTTGCATAAACGAGTAAGTATACAGGTGTACTTAATATGGTCGCCACTGAGTATACAGCAGACTGTCCAAATATCTCATACACACACGTTTCAAAAATCCTGCAAAGTGAAGATGCTTTGAAACATAATGATGTGTTGAGTTTCTAAATATCGAAATAATGCTATGAAGAACAGTAAACAGTAAAAATTAGCACAATCAAACTAATATTTGGGTTTACCACCCTTTCCTTTTAAGGCTGCATCGATACTCTTACGTGCACTGTCGTGCGGTTTTATTAGAAAATTGGCTGGTTGGTTCTTCCAAGCATCATGGAGAACTTCTCACAGTTCGTCTGCAGCTTTTGGCTATCTTGCTTGCATCAGTTATGCCAGATAATCCCGAACAGACTCGACGATGTTTCGATTCGAGGTCTCTGAAGGCCATGCAATCTAAAACCACATCGAATTAAATCTAGCATGCAGAAGATATTTGCACGGTCATATATTTTGCTGAATCCTTTGATACCACTTCATGCGTACAGGCTGCTTCTTTCTTTATTCACCCTTGAAGCATTTACGCCCGTGACTCTTAATTTTAGCAGTTTTAATAAAAGATTGGTTGACATATTTGAAAGAAAATATGATGTTTAAATTCATCCACATGTCTATACCCCTACAGACTGTATAGATATGTAGTACATGCACCGTGTCCTGTTAAAAGTACCTGATTCCTATCTGATAAAATCAGGAGAGCTAGTATGATAGGGGCGTGATTGTCTCAAGCAAAAGCAACTTCTTTGGAGATCTATCAATTTCCATGCCATATTCCCGTCTACCGCGAGTAAATTAAGAAAGTTACAGCTGTGCATGACGTCACAGCTCTTTTCAAGGATGGCATTGGGATCTTCAGACTTTTCAACGGTAAAATGATACACAAGTTTAAAAGCTCGAGCGAGAGAGAGAAGGGAACTCCGCCAGTGACGGCAGAACAACAGCGGCTCACAGAACACGAGAAAGGCGGTGTCGGCAGCTCCAGAATCCTGGTGCACTGGACATCCCACACACCCACACGTTACCTTCAGCTCAGGTAATGCTGTCTTACACTCACACACACAGTGTGGAGGGTGAGAATAGAGCCCCATACCGCCCCTGAATAACTGCGTGCACGGGTAACAGGAAAGCGTGGCGTTCAGGAACTCTGGCCTGGGAGAAAGTCCCGAAGGAAAGAGGGATGCAGGAACGGAGAAGAGGAAATTCTGTACACGACTCCACCCTCCACAGCAACCTCACCCAAAGAATACAAAAACTCAAGGCAGACGAGGAAGAGAGCCCCATAGGGCCAGGGGATTTTACAGTGAGGGAGAGAGCAGGACTTCAGACTTGTTACTTCCACCAGCAAGCAGCTTGCTGACACCAACTACGACGCAGAATCTCTATTCCACTGTCTCGCAAACTCTAACAGCGATGAAGGTAGAGCAGCGGTGGCTGACATTTCTGGAATCTATCAGAAGGCAAATAATCTATGTAGCACAATGTGCATGTATTCTAAAGGCAAGATAACGCAACCATGGTTAAAAAGGGAAGTCAGGGTCAACATAAAAACCAAAGCGATGGTTTATCGTGGAGCAAATTAGTGGAATGTTAGAGGATTTCGAAGTTGTTCAAAACCAACAGAAAGCAGCTCCAAAAGTTATTAATGTAAAGATCAAGACAAAAGTAAGCTTGTCAACAGTATTAAAGAGAATACCAAAAGTTTCCTCAGATATATAAAGTGTAAACCAGAGGCAAGAATCGGTATTGGTAAATCGGTATCGGTAAATGATGCTAGAGATGTAGCAGTGTGGGACAAAGAAAAGTTGGAAGAACTGACTAAGTGTTTTGCATCAGTCTTCACTGTGGAAGACACTAGCGGTCTGGTGGAAGTTCAGGATGTCAGAGGCCATGACGTCTGTGAGATCACCATTACTAGAGAGAAGATTCTTCGGAAGCTGACACGTCTAAGGTGGCTAAGTCAGCTGGAGCGATGGTGTACACCCCAGGGGTCCGAAAGAGATGGCTGAAGAGATTTTGCAGGCATTATTTGACGACATAGCAAGAGGGATAGACAAGGAAGAATCGGTTGATGCTGTGTGCATAGATTTTCAGCAGGCTTTTGTGAAGGTGCCACACCTAATGCTGATTAACAAGTTGCAACCCCATGGATTTACAGGAAAGATTCCAGCATGGATAAAGCAGTGGCTGATTAGCAGGAGACAGAGAGCGGGAGCTTTCTCTGGCTGGCTGCCGGTGACACGTTGGTTTCCTCAGTGGTCTCTGATGGGTCCGATTCTCTTTACATGATATGACCATAATTTGAATGACGGATTTGATGGCTATGTTGCCAAGTTTGCAAACGGTACAGATGGAATGGATGTTAGTTTTGGTGAAGTACAGAGGCTACAAAAGACAGATAAGGAGGATGGGCAAAGAAGTAGCAGATGGAATACAGTGTCGGGAAATATATGGTCATACTCTTTGGTAGAAGAACTGAAAATGTTGACTGTTTTCAGAATGGAGAGAATGTTTTTAAAAAATTGGGTGTAAGGGGAATTGGGGTTCCTTGTGCAGGATACCATGAAGGTTAATTTGCAGGTAGATTTTGTGGTGAGGAAAGCAGGGGTGATGTCAGCATTCATTTCAAGAGGATACAGAATATAAAAACAAAGATGTAACGGTCAGAATTTATGAATCAATGCTAGGGTCTCACTTGCACCAGTGTAATCAGTTTTTGGCTGATTAACTCAGAACGAATATGCTGATACTGGAAATGGTTCTCAGTAGATACACGAAAATCTTTCCAGGATTGAAAGACTTGTCAAATGGAAAACGTTTGATGGCTCTGTACCTGTATTTACTAGAATGAGCGTGGGCTAATTGCAACCTATCAAACAGTGAAAGGCCTTTGTCGGGTTGCTGTGGAGAGGAGGTTTCCTTTGGTGGAAGAGTCTAATACCCGGGAACACAGCCTCAATGGAGGAGAGGCCTGTTAGATCGCAGATGAGCAAGAATTTCTTTGGCCAGAAA
Organism: Hemitrygon akajei; assembly: GCF_048418815.1. Taxonomy (NCBI): domain Eukaryota; kingdom Metazoa; phylum Chordata; class Chondrichthyes; order Myliobatiformes; family Dasyatidae; genus Hemitrygon; species Hemitrygon akajei. The sequence continues at coordinate 25,954,263 of NC_133147.1, forward strand.
GCAATGAATCTGTGGAATTCTTTGACGCGGGCAGCTGTGGAGGCTAAGTCTCTTGGTATACTTAAGGCAGAGGTTAATGAATTCTTGTGTGGCCAAAGCATCAATGGATAGGGATACGGGGGAATATAGGACAATGTGACAGAGACGACCAACATAGACTTCGTGGCAACTTTATTGAATACAGGAGATAACTAATAAAATACCTGCTGACTGTACGTCAATAACTCGATTACTTTGTACAGATCTCAGATATTTGACCCCAACCCCCGCCCCAACACACACAGGCACACAGTGAAAAAAGCAGACACTAGACAGGATGAACCCCATTAACCATTTTCCTGTCATATTTTCAATTCACTTACATCCTTGTGAATCCTGTAACAATATTGACAATATTCCAAACAATCCAGCGATACGAATTCTTTTTTTTATTTTGTAAATGTCATCTCAAATGTACCCATGAGCCCAACTCAAATTTAGTCCAAATCCATTTAAACTGTCACAAGCAATAGAACTCTGATGGCCAGTGTCTGCGCACGATTCCCTACACACGGACAGTCCGTCGTCTGTGGGACAATCAATTCTGAGTAAAACCTACCAAGTTCAACTTTCAAAGTAAATTTATTGTCAAAGTATACGTCACCGTACACAACCCTCATATCCCTTTATTCAGACCATTCACAGTAAATACAAAGAAACTGTATACAATCAATTGAAAAGTGTATACCAACACAGACGGACAAACAACCGATGTGTAAAATACAACAAATAGTGCAAATACAAAAAAGTAAAGCAAAATGACAACAAAAAAATAAAAATAAATTTTGAGAACTTGAGTGTAGAGTTCTTGAAATTGAGTCTGTAGGTTGTGAGATCTGTTCAGTGCTGGGGTGAGAGAAGTTATCTTCTCTGGTTCAGCAGCCTGGGATGGTCGACGGGTCATAACTCTTCCTGAACCTGGTGGTGCGCTACCGAAGGCTCTGATGCCTCCTGCCCGATGGCTGCAGAGAGAAGAGAGCATGGCCTGGATGGCAAGGGTCCTTGATGATGGCTGCTGCTGCCGTGTGACGGCTCTCCCTGCAGATGTGCTCGGGTGGTGGCCAGGTCTTTATCTGTGATGGACTGCTAAAGTCCTGCCAAGTCGCCGTGAATCCCATACATACCGCACAGTGAATATGATACGGCAGAAATTACTGATGTGCAGTATTTTGGAATCTAACCCTGTAATAAACTTTTGAAACACCCTGGTTTCCTCGGCTGCGAAAGTCCAGGAAAGTCAGTCTCCGGCCCCGCCAAACTCGTGAGATTCAGGCGCGATCCTACCCTAAATCTCTTGTTTCTGTGGATGCTGTGTAATTCGCTACTCTGTTACACAATGGTGTCACGAAATAACAGACAGCGCATCGCACACAATCAAAAGATTTATCTTTGTAATCCCTAATTTGACTAAAGGCTTAGTAAAGAAAATAACTAAAAAAGAAAAGGGCCCATTTTAATGAAATAGTGTAATGTGCACGTTTGAGCAGTTCGGAGGAGTGACCATTCGGCAAGAGCAATTTATTAAAAACAGCCAGTGACAATACTTCAAGTGCAATCTGAGCAGGAGCTCCCCGTAGGTAATCAGCTCGAAAATTCAGGAGACAGGTAACTGCCAGGACAAGGATGGGAAATACACGGCCAGTGCAGAGTACACCTGCAGCTGTTCTCCTCGAAAATAAGTATACAACTTTAAATACTGTTGACGGTGTCGAATTACCGGGGGAGGGAGGGGCACAGCGACCGGGTCTGAATGCTGTACTTCCACAGAACAGAGAGGTGAAGACGACTGCAGTGTTGACCGTCAAAGAAACGGAGATGATGTTCTCTGGGCGCGGGAACAACACCAGACTGGTATGTTGCCTCCCTGCTGCCAGGATCAGTTATATCTCTGAACGGATCCATGGCATTCCCAAAGGCGAGAGTGAACAGGCAGAAGTCTTCGTATGTATTGGCACCAATGAACTAGGGAGACAAAGTGAGGAAATCCTGAAGAGATTTCAGATAGTTCAGTAGAAAGCTGAGAATCTGAGAATTAAGCTGAGAATAAAGACCACAGGAGTAGAAATCGCTGGATTGCTGCTTGAGGCATGTGCCAGTGATAGTGAGGATAGGAAGATTTTCCAGGTCAATGTGTGGCTGATGGGCTCGTGTAGGGAGCAGGCAGAGGTTCAGATTTAGAGATCACTAGGATCTCCTCTGGGGAAGGTATGGCCTGTAAAAAAGGGACGGATTACACCTGAACGCGAGTTTCGCTGAAGTTGCTCGGGACTGTTTATGGCAAGGCAGTGGAAACAAGAGTGATAGTGCTAAATATGAGATAGTTGGTTTCCAAACAAAGATAAATGGGTAGTCAGGCTCCACGCAAGGAAAGGCTAATGTCAGTGAAAATTGCAGTCAACAGGAATGGTCACAAAGTAAAATGTGGCCAAACTCGAAGAGTGTGTACAGAGGACTGAAGGTATTATATTTGAATTAACGCAGCATACAGAATCAGGTGGATGAACTTGTATTGTAGCACAGTTACAGATTGGCATGTATGATGGTGTGGGCATTACTGAATCGTGGCTGAATGAAGATTGTAGCTGGGAGCTTAATTTCCAAGGATAGACAATGTATCGAAAGGTCAGGCAGGAAAACAGAGGGGAGGCGTTACTCTGTTGGGAAAAAAATGAAATGAAATCATTGACAGCAGAGTAAAGGGAATTAAACTCATGAGAAAGGAGTTGGCCAGATTGATTGGAAAAGAACATTGGAAGTGATGATGGCAGAGAAGCAATGGCTGGAATTTCACGAAGCAATTCGGAAGGCAGGGCATCTATAGATCCCAATGAGGAAGAAGTATTCTAAAGGCAAAATGAAACATCATGACCAAGAAGAGAAATTAAAGCTAACATAAAGCCAAACATCGTCTATATATTACAGTAAGAATTGCTCGAAATTTAAGGGATGTGCAAGCTTTTAAAAACCAACTGGAAAAAAGTAAAATGTCATTGAAACCCTCAAGATGGAATAGGAAGGTAAGCTAGCCAATAATATTAAAGAGGACACTAAATGCTTCTTTAGAGAAGTAAAGTGTTAAAGAGGGAGACAGGTAATACTGGACCGCTGTAAAAAGGTGCTGGAGAGATACTAATGGGGGACACAGAAACAGCGGAGCACCTGAACAAGTCTTTTGCATCAGTGTTCATTGTGGAAGACACCAGCATGAAGTGTGTGAATTCACTATTCCTAGGGAGAAAATTTTGGGGAACTTCAAAGGTCTGAACGCAGATAAGTCACATGGACCAGATGGGGTTAATTTCAGAAATTAACCGCTTAGCCTCTTCTGTCTACTTTACTTCTCAAAAATAAAGGAAATGTTCTGTTCTTCGCATCTCTCTGCGAGAAGTATAGCCTCCTGGTGTCAACAGCTCAACTTCCTCATATTGAGCTTCTTGGAACTTCAAACGGAGAGAGTCTCTACCGAGGTGGACTAACTCATCTCTTCGGCTCATTCGGAATTAAGACCCAACCATTGCTAAATCAGCATCCAAATTCCGCACAGGGCACAACGCCTTAAAGTACCTGGAGCACCCGTTGAATCTCACCGTCCAATTTAACGTCTGAGTATAAGTATTCAAAACTGCTGTGAACCGGAAACGGAGCCGGAAATTCCAGGAAAAGGTGAGATGCATTTCAATGGGATTTATATTACATACGTGTAATTTGGGAATGTGGCGTCTGACCAGGCATCATCAGTGTGGCTGGTTTGCGGAAGAAACCCGACCTTCCTACTTTTGGGAGGATTTTCAGGAGATAACTCAGTAACTCATTGAATGCAGGGCAGTAAGTTTGTTAACATTCAGTTCAATGAGGATAACTCTAGAGATTACAGATGCTGGTCTTGTTTTCCATGGGGTCGAAGGACGCTGACCGATGACTTGACAAAATAAATAAAGATAACAGGTACAGAGACAGTGTAGACAGAATCATTTTCAGAAATTCCAGAAAGAGAGTTCTGGAAATTAGCCGAGGAAATTATACACCAGTGCGTCTTCCCTCAGCGGTTGTTACGTTGATGTAGAAGATCCTTAGAGAAAGTATTTATGAACATTTGGAAAGGTATAATATGGTTAGGAATAGCCAGCTTGGCTTTGAGAAGGGCAGGTCGTGCCTTACGAGCCTGATTTAATTTTTTGAGGATGTGACTAAACACAGTGATGAAGGAAGAGCAGTAGATGTAGCGTATATAGATTTCAGCAAATATTTGATAAGGTACCACATGCAGGGGTTACTGAGAAAGTAAAGAGGCATGGGATCCAAGGGGACATGGCTTTGTGGATACAAAACTGCCTTGCCCACAGAACACAGATTGATAGACGGGTCATGTTCTGCATGGAGGTCGGTCACCAGTGGAGTGCCTCGGGGATCTGTTCTGGGACCCTTGCTCTTCGTGATTTTTATCAATGACCTGGATGAGGAAATATGCTTGCTGATGACACAAAGTTTGGGGATGTTGTGGATAGTGTGGAGGGCTGTCAGAGGTTACAGCGGGATATTGATAGGATGCAAAACTGGGCTGAGAGGTGGCAGATGGAGTTCAACCCAGATAAGTGTGAAGTGGTTCATTTCGGTAGGTCAAATATGATGGCAGACTATAGTAATAATGGTAAGACTCTTGGCAGTGAGGAGCATCAGAGGGATCTTGTGGTTCGACTCCAAAAGACGCTTAAAGCAGCTGCATAGGTTAACTCTGTGCTTAAGAAGGCATATGGTGTATTGGCCTTCATCAATCGTGGAATTGAATTTAGGGGCCGAGAGGTAATATTGCAGCTATAGAGGACCCTGGTCAGACCCCATTTGGAGTACTGTGCTCAGTTCTGCTCGCCTCACTACGGGAAGGCTGTAGTGCACCCCTCTCACTTTCACAATATCTCCTCCACCAGATCCGCCGATGTCTGTCTTCGAAGGAGTATCCAACTCGACGCTCGCTGGGAATGACTCCCCCCACAATTCCACCGCCGTTGGAAGCATGGAGTGGGATGCACCTTCCATCATGTCAATGGCCATCTTCACCCTCACATTCCTACTGGGCGTTCCGGGTAACGGCGCAGTCATCTGGGTGACGAGCTTCAAAATGAAGATTAAGGTCCACACGGTGTGTTTCCTGAACCTGGCTATGGCTGACCTGATCTATTGCCTGACTCTTCCCTTCCGCATGACCAACAACTCGCTGGCCTACTCTGGGTACAACCCCTACTTTTCCTGGAAGTATATTGCATTCTTCATGATCCTCAACGCATCCGCCAGCGTATATCTGTTATGTCTGGTCAGCATCTGCCGCTGCCTGGCTATTACTCAGCCCATTTGGTTCCGGCAACTTCTGAGCCTCCGATGGGTGCGTGCGGCCTGTTTCGGTGTCTGGATCCTAACCTTCGTCATATGCCTGCCCGTCCTCCTGATCCAGGATTTGGAAAAGTGGTTGACCGTGTTAGAGCTATTTTGGTTTGTTTTCATCTTCGGACTCCCCTTTCTAATTATGTTTACTTGCTACTCCCTGGTTGGCTGGAAGCTGCAAGGGAACAGGTTCGCCAAATCTAAAAAGCCTGTCCGCCTTATCATCACCGTGGTCGTCACCTTTATGATCTGTTGGATTCCCAACGCTGTCTGCGACCTCGTATCAACCTTCTCCACACCGATCCCCTGGTCGTGGTCGTTATTCACTGTCGCCCTAGCCTCCTTGAACAGCGCCCTCAATCCTCTTCTCTATCTCTTCTCTGGCCGCGAATTTCACCAGGTCTGCAGCCGCTCCATTCTCGCCTCGCTCCGTCTGGCCTTCGCCGAGCAGAGGCTGGAATTAGAGATCCAGTCCCAGACCTCCAACCTCCCCTCAAATACGAATGTCTGAGGGAGCTATTTGTGGCCAGACATCCCACCGAGTTCCTCTGACTGCAGACATAGTGAACCGTCGGATGCAATTGTGGTCGGCAGTGGAGGCTTTCCTACACCCCTATTCTAATCTTTCAGAGCATAGAACATGGCCTACAATGTACCGTATCAATTCGATCAGTCGATAAATGCCCAATTAACCTTATCACTTCCGCCTACCTTTATCCTTCCTTTATGCTGATTCTACCTATCTCAACATGTCTTAAAGGTCTCTAACCCTTCTATTCTCACCACCATTCCAGGCAGCGTATACCAGGCACACACCACTGTCTGTGTAAATAAATTGCCCCTAGCATCTCCTTTCGAAATGAAGCACTCTCGCTGTAAATGCACGACCTCTGGTGTTGGACATTTCAACCCTGGGAAACATACTGAATACCCATGCCTTTCATGATCTACTAAATCTCATCCCGCCACCCCAGTGAAAATAACCCAAATGTGTTCAACCTCTCGTCGTAGACGATGCTCTCTGATACAGGCAGCTTTCTGGTAAATCTCCTCTGCACCCTCTGCAAAGCCTCGACACCTTTCCTGCAATGGGCGACCAGAACTGTAAAAACCTCTTTCACCAAGTAGTCTGCATGTTCCTATGACCTCTCTCCTTCCAGGTCATTTTCACACAGAGAATAGGATGCTTTTTTTCACAACTTTCTTTGTAAACTCTACAGACTGTCGTGCGAGAAAATCCCGTTAAATCAGCAGTTTCTGAAATAATCAAAACAATCTATCTGGCGTGAACTGTCATACGCGGTCAAAGTCACTTAGATCGCGTTTCTTCCCCATTCTGATGTTTGGTCTGAACAACAACTGAATCTCTTGACCATACCTGCCTGTTTTTATGCATTGCGTTGCTTTCATATGAGTGGCTGATTAGATCTTAGCATTAACAAGCAGGTATACAGGTGTACCTAATAAAGTGGCCTAATGAAACGTAAAGCTTCTACATACAAAAATAATACTATAAACAGCAGTAAATACTAAGAAAAACAAAATCAGATCAATGTTTGTTGTTACCACCCTCTGCCTGTAAAGGTACGTCACTTCTCTTACTGCGACAGTCGTGCAGTTTTACAAGAAAGTCGGCTGGTAGGCCATCCCAAGCATCTTGGAGAACTTGCCACGGTCCTTCTGCACACCTTGGCTCTCTTGCTTACTTCTATTTCTCCAGGTCATCCCAGAGAGCATCAATGATGTTGCAATGAATGCCATCCAAAACCACATATAAAAAAATCTAGCGTGCCGAGGACATTGGCACAGTATTGGCTGCATCTTTTGATAGACATCTTCACGGTGCACAGCACAACCAAATCCATGTGTCGTTCTCAAACCTGATAACCCACCTATCTGGATATCCATCCCTTTTATTGATCCAGTTTATATCACAAACAACTGAAAGTCATAGGACTGCTCTGTGCGGAAAACCGCCTGTCGTTGACTTACAGTCAGAATAACATCACACCCCCCCCCCCTTCTATAACCATGCCAAAGTTGACTCCACGGAATAAAGTCGCCGTGGATCACGCCTCCTACTGGCATTGTCTGGAGTAGCCGTGTTTCTCGAACGGCTCTGCTCTTTTTAAATTACTGAATCCAATCTGCTTTGAAAACTTACTTTTGGAGGATTATGATGTCTCGTGCTAAATCTTCTAAAAAAAAAGGATCCTTCTGTGACGATGGAAGCTATTGCGGAGCTAATTCGGGAAGCTCAGTGCGAAACCTCTGAACAACTTTCGGATGTGTGTTTAAAAGTTACCACAGAGCTTAAACGAATGGAGATTCTACTGCAGACTATTTAAAAAACTGTAAGGGAACATACTACTCAGATTCAACAACATGAAAATGCTTTAACGGGACTCGATACTAAGACGGATGACTTGGGAAAAGTTCGGAGATAAACCATCGAAAATCATTGAATCTTTAAGGCAAAAGATTGTCCCTTTGGAGAGTAGATCAAGACGGAAAAATATACGAATTTTGGTTCTTCCTTAGTTGGTCGACGGTAATCGACCTTCAGAATGTTTTGCAAAGCTGTTAGTTCGCTTGTTTTGTGATGTTTTGGATAATCTGTCTAGAATTAATCGGGCGCACCGAGCCCCAGTAGTTAAATCATCTTCTGAACAAAAACATCGACCTGTGATAACTGCTTTTCATGACTTCCAAACAAAGCTTGCTATAACTCGCCAAGCTCGTCGGTTAGGTATGATTAGCTTTGAAGATTACAAGATAAGGCTGGTCGTAGTTTATTCACTCAAGATATTAAATGAACGTTTTAAGAACAAAACAGTCATTGAGGAAGTGCACGATTCTCTTCAAGCCGAATCAAGTCCAGAACAGTAATTGTTTAATACCTTATTATGTAAACCATGCTTCCTTAGCTTGACCGATTCTTTGTTGTTGGAAGTTTGCAGTCTAAAGGTTTAGTACGTCTTTCTTATGAACATTTATTTCTTCTTTTCTCATATATTCTTATAATTAATGTTTTTATCGTATTTTAAAATGATGTTTTGAATTCTTCTTTAGCTCTTTTGAAAAATATTTCGTCTATAAACTCCAGAAGTTTAACGGTTTGTTTTTGCTTCTTATAACCTCGTCCCCTAAGTTTGACTGATCAATCAGTTGCATTTTTGTAGTTTATTTGTTTAGCATTTCTTCCTTTGAATCATTCCTTTTACCTCGATATATTTTCATAAATAATTCTTTTTTCTTCTCGTTTTTTCATTTTTTACTGTTTAGAAAATTAATAGACTTAACTTCAGTAAGCTTCCCTTGCAATTGTTTTTGCAAGTACTATGTTTTGATTTTTTTCAATTCGTTTGAAGGTTATTTAGTCTATGTTGGATTTCATTTTGTACTAATCTTTTCTTCTCTTGGAGCTCTGCCATAGGATATTGGGGGTGCGATTTATCACTAGGTTAGCTTTCTTTGGTGATTTTTTTCTTTGGGAGGGCTGGACGGGAGTGGGCTGTTTTTATTTTCTTTTTCCTTTTTATCAGCTGTTTGGTTATCCCCGCCTCATTTGTTGGGGTTAAGTATTTTGAATTTTAATGTTTGGATTTTTGGTATATTCCAGTGGTTCATATGTTTAACCTCTGGCTTTAAACATATTTAAATGGTACACAATATTAATTTTCTTAGTTTAAATGTGAAAGGCTTAAACCACCCTGTGAAACGCAATAAGGTTTTTACCTATATTAAGATATTGAATGCCTCAATTTTTTTTTACAAGAAATACATGTTCGCAGATCTGACTTCGGACGTTTGTTCAAACGTTGTAATGGTCTAGCTTTTCATTCTTCCTTTCAAGCCAAGGCCAGGGGTACTTCGATTTTGATTGAAAATTCAGTTGTCCTTATTCAACATGATGTAATGTCTGACCCCAATGGGCAGTTCGTTATAGTCTAAGGGAAATTTGATAACAAACTAATGGTTTTTGCTAATCTCTATGCTCGAATATAGATGATCCCAGATTTTTTGAACTTTTTTTTTCTTTTTAGCAGACTAAAATTTGTACGCTTTAATCTTGGGAGGTGATTTTATAATATACCATTGGATATTAGGAGATCTGCCTTCTATGTTCAATCTTTTCTAATGAAATGTCACACCATTGATGTTCGGCGTTTTTGCCACTCAGCAAGTAGAGAATATTCTTTTTTGCTCATGTTCAGCATACCTATTCCAGGATTGATAATTTTTTGACGATAGTCATTTGATACCCTCTGTTCGATCCTGTGAATATAAAGAAATTGCTGTTTCAGATCATGCCTCCGTCTTTTTATCAGTAAATCTTCCGGGTGTTTCTCGATCAAACAGATGTTGGCGTTTTGATCAAATTTTACAATCGGATAAGGCTTTTTTTTAATTTTTAAAGAGTCAACTTACTTTTTTCTCTGAAGAGAATACGCTAGATGGCACTTCTAGCCTTATTGTTTGGGTTGCTTTCAAGGTTTATATTAGAGGCCGAATTATTTCCTATACAGCACGTATTAAGAAAAACGCTAATAAGAAGATTTAGCCAATCAGCGGAAACATTTCGATCAAAAATATGCTTTTAATTCGGATTCCGTCTTATATAAATTACGTGTTGAAAACTAAAAATGATCTGTTCTTAACTTAATCTGTTGAAACTCAACTTTTAAAAGATAAAAGTCAAATTTATCTTCATGGTGATAAAACGGGCAAACTTTTGGCTACTTAACTTAAAACTTTAATAGTTAAACGTCCATTTAAGGAAATCTCCAAAGCGAATGGTGATATAACTTCTGATCAATTAAAAATAAACGATAATTTTACAGAATTTTACTTTAAACTCTCTTAAAGCCATTTTCTCTATGAATTAATTTCTAGATCGTCTGAACATTCCTTCACTTTCTAAGGTTAATAGAAAATTGTTAGATCTGCCTTTTTTCTTCTGAGGAAGTTACCCGGTTTTCCAATTCCCTGAGTTCCGGGAAGCCTCCCGGTCCGGACAGATTTTCTGGAGAGTTTTATAAGGCTTTCGTTCCTTTGCTTATTCCGCATTTACTTTCTATCCATCATCTTTTAAATTAGGCAGTTTGCCACAATCTTTTCATGACGCCTCTATTTCATTTATTCTCAAAAAGAATAAAAACCCAACTGATTGCTGTTCCTATAAACCTATTTCCTTACTTAATGTTGACGCTAAAATTTTATCCAAACTTTGGGCTCATAGCATGAACGACATTTGCCTTCTATTATCTCTGATGACCAGACCGGATTTCACTAAAATCGTTATTCTCATTTTAACATTCGTCGTTTGCTGAATGATATTTACTCTCCCTCTAAAGCGACTTCGGAATGCTCAATCTCTTTAGATGCTGAGAAAGCCATTGATGGGGTAAAATGGAGTTATCTATTTAAAAAATTAGAAAAATTTAACTTTGGGTCCAATTTTATTCAATGGATTAAATTACTTTATTCATCTCCCACTGCACAGGTTCTTACTAACTCTCAGAGTTCTAAACCTTTCTATCTCTAACGTGTACCAGACAAGGATGTCCTTTGAGTTCTTTGTTTTTTGATTTGGCTTCAGAGCTTTCAGCCATCGCGTTTAATGATTCCGTTGACATCTCGGCTATTTTAAGGATGGGTATCACTCATTAGTTGTCGCTTTATGCTGATAAACTTTTGCTCTACATTTCTAATATGAAGACCTCTCAACCCTCAGTACTTTCTTTACTTTCAGAATTTATTCAGTTCTCTGGATATAAACTTAGTCTTCATAAGAGTGAAGTTTTTCCTTTGACTAATTTGGCATCAGTCAACTCTGACCATGCTTTTAAAATTGTAAGAAATCAATTTACTTACTTCGGCATAACAGTTACTAGGAATTATAAAATTCTTTTGAAAGAAAACAATATCACTCTTTTGGAATATGTTAAGAAGATACCATCAGACTGGTCTCCTCTTTCTTTATCGCTGGTTGGACGTATCAATTCAATTCAAATAAATATTTTGCCTAACGTTTTATATGTATTCCAAGCCCAGAACGTTTTTATTCCTAAATCCTTTACTGACTCTTTAGACTTGAATATATCTTCATATATATGGAAGAAAAGCACCTCCGATTTCACCTTCAGAAAAATAGAAAAAACGGGAATTAGCCCTACCCAATGTTAGGTTTTACTACTGAACAGTCAACAAACGCTACCTTACGTTTAGGTTATATTATATTAATCCTGATGACAATCCGGTTTGGGTGCCTTCAGAAGTTAATTCAGATAATAAATATTCTATTATTTTTGTTCTTGGCTCTTCATTTCCTCTATCCTTGAGTAATTTAACTGATAATTATGTAGTTAAACATTCTTTGAGGATTTGGTTAAAATTTAGAAAATTCTTTGGGATATTTGGTTTTTCACTCTCTAGTCCCAATTTTTCAAATTTTTTTTAAACCTTCTTTGACTGATGTAGTTTTTAAAGAGTGGAATAGACTAGGTATTAAATGTTTTCAGGATCTGAGTAGTCTTTCCTCATTTGATTATCTGTTAAATATAATCTTCGTAAAGCTGACTTTTTTTAGATATTTACAAATTAGAGACTTCTTGCGTTCTCAACTTCATACATTTCCTAAATGTCCAGATAAGAATTTAATTGATACAATTTTTTTATCTGAAACATTTTCATAATGGATCTATTTCTAATATTTATAGTATGTCGTTGGAAATGAAAAAACATTCCGTTAGACAAAATTAAAAATCTCTGGGAACAAGACCTGCAGATTTCAATTGATGAGGATACTTGGAATGTAATTTTTAAACTAGTTCACACCTCATCGTTATGTGCGCATCACTCTCTTTTACAATTTAAAGTGTTTCATTCAGCCTATATGACTAAAGATAAGCTCTCTCGTTTTCACTGAGATTTTTCTCCATACTCTGATAGGTGTAATGTCGTAGAGGTCTCTCTGATTCATATGTTTTGATCCTGCCCGCAGCTTGATAAATTTTGGAAAGAAGTATTTAAAACTTCCTCAGAGCTTTTTAAAGTGAATTTTAAATCCAATACTCTGACTCCCTTGTTTGGCATAATTGGAAGAAATGATTTTACTCTTCAGCCGACTGATCTGCATATTTGAGCTTTTATTTCTCTTTTAGCCAGAAGAGTTTTGTTGGTTTAATGGAAAGTTGCCGCTCCGCCTACTCATGCCCATTGGTTGATTGATGTTATGTCATGTTATTATTTAGAGAATTTCTATACGTAGACAAAAAAATTTCACATTATTGGGACCTTTTTGGAACTAATTTCAAATTAGTTCAGCAATGATGATGGATATTATTTGTTTGAATTCCCGACTATATGTCCAAGATTATTTCTTGTTTGCTTTTAACCAAACAGCTGATTTTTCTCTCATTTTTGTGCTATGGGGTACTGTTTTCGCAATAGATTACAATAAAATATACCTTTCCAACATTATTGTTACCTTATTATACATAGATATGTGGCATTGTTACCTTGTTTCTGTTTCCATGATATTATAATGTATTTTGTATTCCTCTATGGAAGTAATTAATAACAATATTGAAAAAGAAACGTCGCCATGGATTCCCTCCATGATATACACTCAATGCCATCACCTCAGTGTTTTCGCCACGTTGTGCTTGAAAGATTGGCGCTCTCTGCAGACGCAGTACACTCGAGTATATAAACCACTTCCTGCAAGCAGGGTGCTTTCCTCTTTCTTTCCGATATGAAGCACACAAGAGATAAGATCTCAGTTCATTTATTTACCTTTGAAACAGCAATACCTGTTAAGCTTTTAGTAGTTTTAATAAAGCGTTCATGGACATATTTGGAAGTAAATTTGTGTTTATGCTCCTTTAGACTGTATCAATATAGAGCACATGTACCATATAGTGCAACGAGTACTTAGAAACATAGAAACATAGAAAACCTATAGCGCAATACAGGCCCCTCGGCCCACAAATTTGTTCCGTGCATGTCCCTACCCATAGCCTTCTATTCTTCAAAGCTCCATGTACCTATCAAAAAGTCTCTTAAAAACCCTATTGTATCCGCTTCCACCACCATTGCCGGCAGCCCATTCCACTCATTCACCACTCTTTGCGTAAAAATCTTACCCCGACATCTACTCTGTAAGTACTCTCAAGCCCCTTAAACCTGTGCCCTCTTGCGTCAGCCATTTCAGCCCTGTGAAGAAATCTCTGACTATTCACACGATCAATGCCGCTCATCATCTTATACACTTCTATCAGGTCACTTATCATCCTCCATAGCTCCAAGGAGAAAAGGCCGAGTTCACTCAACCTGTTTTCATAAGGCATGCTCCCCAATCCAGGCAACATCCTTGTAAATCTCGTCTGCACATTTTCTATAGTTTCCACATCCTTCCTATAGTAAGGCGATCAGAAATGAGCACCGTGCTCCAAGTGGGGTCTGACCAGTGTCCTATATAGCTGCAACATTACCTCTCGGCTCCTAAATTCAATTCCACGATTGATGAAGGCCGATACACCGTACGCCTTAACCACAGAGTCAACTTGCGCGGCTGAATTAAGCACCCTATGGACTCGGACCCCAAGATCCCTCTGAGCCGCCACACTACCAAGTGTTTTATCATTAATACGATATCATGACATCATACTTGACCTACCAAAATAAACCACTTCTCACTTATGTGGGTTGAACTTCATCTGCCACCTCTCAGCCCAATTTTGCATCTTATCAATGTCCCGGTGTAAACTTTGACAGCCCTCCATACTATCCACAACACTCCCAAGCTTTGTGTATTCAATAAACTTACTTACAACAATCTGGCACTGATAAGAGACGTTTACATGGGCACATGAATGTGAGGAAAATGGACATTGTGACAGCAGACGGGATTATTGCGTTTGCCATGCGATTACTAATCTAATTGGTTCGGTACAATTTCTGTGACGATTTTGGACCATTTCTGTGCTGGATTCTTCTGTGTTTTTGCAGGACTCTGCAAAACGTCCTGAGCACATTTCGGTACTGAGGGTGACTTCGACTTTTCCACAGTACTGTATTTATCAACGCAGTCCCGAGGGTGCCTTTGTAAATCCGGCGGGCAGTTCAACGGCTGTTGGGAATGGCGAGGGTGAAGCACCACGGGAGGGAGGGTGGTGAGGGTGGTGATTGCTGTCGTGGGTGCAGACACTTGTAACCCTCAGACTCAAGGCAATTCATTTCATTCCATCCAATTGGTTTATTGATCATTACAGTGTTGCAATGCGAGTCTGGCAACAATAAATATAGAAGTGTCAACTTAATAAACAAATAAACAATTTATTGAACTCTGCTCAACAAAATTGAAAAGTAATCAGACGACTAACTTAAACGGAAGTTAACTGCTGTACGGCAACTCTAAAACAGTTCTTAAAGTGGTAAATGCGAACACAGCCTTTAAGTGGTAAATGTGAAAGTCCTAGTGATTTATACAGTCAATTAGGAGAGACATTCCTGAAGTAACAGATTCCTCGACGACGTGACGTTACTGCTACTCCCAGCCAAAGTATCCCTTCTCCGAACGATTCACAACGAAGGAAATAAAAACGGCTTAAAGGAACTGACTTTTTTCTTGGTGAATGAACACCGCACAATCATTTATACTCTTACAAGTAGGGGTTATCTCAGATGCAGGTCACTATTTCCTGAACAAAGATTCAATAATGTCGATCCTGCAGTAAATGGCCGACGACACCAACGTTACTCGATCCTTCGGATTCCAGTACTTCGGTAAAATATTGACTCTCCAATACTTAGTCTTTAAAATTAAATCAAAGATACGTCAAACATCACTGGCAGCGATTGGCAAAACTGCCGGCACAAAGATTCTGTACCTTACAGTGGAAAGTAAAACTCTACTTTAAACGAAACTGCATCATAAGAGCAAATATGCAGCATAACGGAGTAACTGATCAGTTAAACGACGATTCAACACATAAACTCCTGCGTCACAGCCGGCTTTCCCTTTTTTATACCTGTTGGAACCTGTCATCACGTGACCTCACACTGGCCGGAAAATTACATCACCCAAACCATCACAAGATCATTACATCATGCTCCAAAGATACTCAATTATATCATGGTCATAAGACAGCCACAAGATACCCACGGGGTATGTAACAACAGAATGACTCTCTGATGCTTCCCGCTTCCTCCCGTCTCCATTCCCCTTTTCCAAACCATGATTTCATTCTCCAAGCCCTCTTCCCAGTCTCAGTCCACAACACGGGCCCATATCAGAATCAGGTTTATCGTCACTCAGATACGTCACGAAATATGTTTTTATATTGCTGACTGTGCAATGCATCAAATGACTTAAGTACTTTGCAGTAATAGGCCCTTACCGCCCAACGAGCTGCACTGCCCAGCAACCCACCTGGTTAAGCCTAGCCTAACCACAGGAAAGTTTACAAAGGTCAATTCACCAAAGAACCAGTACGCTTTTGGAATGTAGGGGTTAAGCGAAGCACCCGGAGGAATCCCGCACGGTCACGGGAGCTAACTTTACTGGCAGGAGTAGCCTGCTCACTCGAGTCCAGTCTCATGTTCTCCTGAGTGGTTGTCATCGGAGGGTCCGCAGCTGGCTGTAAAGAATGATCCAGGATCTACATAACCACAATGTCCGGGTGGATACCACAATGCAGAATGCCAGCATGAAACTTTGTTTCACGTGGAAAATCTGATGCAGGGGCAGACACCACACGCTTCTTGAGTGATTGAGGGCTTGGGATGGGGCGGTCAGGGTCCAGTGGTTGGAGAGCAAGACTTTGCGCTGTAGCAGACATCCGCCGCCTTCCCTGCCGTTGTGGTTTGTCAGGTTTCCGTTCCATGTTCCAACCCATCTCCACTGACCTATCGCTCTTTCCCTCTTCTCTCTCGCTTCCCCGTCTAAATACGCCATCTCTCCATTCTGCGCACCTCTCACTTCCACAATACGTCCTCCACCAGATCCGACAATGTCGCTCTCCGAAGGAGTGACCAGTTCGACGCTCGCTGAGAATCTCACAACTCCACGGCCGTTGGAAACAGAACGGAGTGGGAAGCACCTTCCGTCATGTGAATGGTAATCTTCACCCTTAGCTTCCTACTGGGCGTCCCCGGCAAAAGCACAGTCATCTGGGTGACGGACTTCAAGATGAAGAGTAATGTCCACACGCTGTGTTTCCTGAACCTGACTATGGCCGACCTGATTTATTGCTTGATCCTACCCTTCCGCTAGGCGACAATCTCCCTGAGCTACTCTGGGCACAAAGCCTTTCCAGGAAGATTTATGGAACCTTAATGTTCCCTAACGCATCCGCCAGCAGATATTTATGTATATTTATATATTAGGTCATGGTTAACAAATGTATTAGAGTTTTTCGAGGAGGTTACAAGGAAAGTGGATGAAGGGAAGGCAATGGATGTTGTCTACATGGACTTCAGTAAGGCCTTTGACAAGGTCCCGCATGGGCGGTTAGTTAGGAAGATTCAGTCGCTAGGTATACATGGTGAGGTAGTAAATTGGATTAACCATTGGCTCAATGGGAGAAGTCAGAGAGTGGTAGTGGAGGATTGCTTCTCTGAGTGGAGGCTTGTGACAAGTAGGTTACCACAGGAATCAGTGCTGGGTCCATTATTATTTGTCATCTGTATCAATTATCTGGATGATAATGTGGTAAACTAGATCAGCAAATTTGCTGATGATACAAATTTTGGAGGTGTAGTGGACAGTGAGGAAGGTTTTCAAAGCTTGCAGAGAGATCTGGACAAGCTGGAAAAAATGGGCAGAAAATGGCAGATGGAGTTTAATACAGACGTATGAGGTATTGCACTTTCGAAGGAAAAGCCAAGGTAGAACATACAAGATAAATGGTAGGACACTGAGGAGTGCAGTAGAACAAAGGGATCTGGGAATACAGATACAAAATTCCCTAAAAGTGGCGTCACATATAGATAAGGTAGTAAAGGGAGCTTTTGGTACATTGGCCTTTATAAATCAAAGTATTGAGTATAAGCGTTGGAATGTTATGGTGAGGTTGTATAATGCATTGGTGAAGCCGAATTTGGAGTGTTGTGTGCAGTTTTCGTCACCGAATTACAGGAAGGATATTAATAAGGTTGAAAGATTTCAGAGAAGGTTTACAAGGATGTTGCCAGGACTTGAGAGACTGAGTTACAGAGAAAGGTTGTATAGATTTAGGACTTTATTCCCTGGAGCGTAGAGGAATGAGGGGAGACTTGATAGAGATATATAAAATTATAATGGACATAGATAGAATGAATGCAAGCAAGTTTTTTCCATTGAGGCTAGGGGAGAAAAAAAACAGAGGACATCGGTTAAGGGGGGAAAAGGTTAAAGGAAACATTAGGGGTGCTTCTTCACAGAGAGAGTGGTGGGAGTGCGAGTGGGAAATGCAGGCTCACTTTTAACATTTAAGAAAAACTTGGGAAAGTACATGGATGAGAGTTGTATGGAGGGATATGGTCCAGGTGCAGGTCAGTGGTACTAGGCAGAAAAATGGCTCGGCACAGCCAAGAAGGGCTAAAAGGACTGGAAAGTGACTCTTTCAAGCCACCGGAAACTGAAAGAGTGTTGTGCACCCACAGGAAGGTGGTTGTTTGGAGGATCTATTCGGGGGAATCGGTCAGAGGCTCACAGTGTGTGAAGGCAGACCGGTGGGGGGCTTGTGTGCGTGTCCACCCTCGCCTGGGTGACGAGCCCACCACTGAAAAATGGTCTGGCCTGGAACGGAAGGGTCATAATCGGTGACCACAACGGTACAACGGAACAAGAAGACAACGGAAGGTTTGCCTGCTGCAGCTGCTCATCTCTCGCTCTCTCTCTCTCTCTCTCTCTCTCTCTCTCTCTCTCTCTCTCTCTCTCTCTCTCTCTCTCTCTCTCTCTCTCTCTCTCTCTCTCTCTCTCTCCAACGTCACAACAGCAACTACCTCAACCCAAACTGAACTGAACTGAACTCTGCATTATCTTAAGACTATTCATTTGATAGAGCTAGTCTTTGTTAGAGCTTGGTTTTGGTTTATATTTCCACACTTCTGTATATATCATTGCTAATCTGTTTTATATGTATATTTGCATTTTTGATACTGTATTACTTAGTTTACTAATAAACACTTTTAGTTACAGTACCACCGGACTCCAACTTATCATTCCATTTCTATTGGTTTGGTAACCCAGTCACGGGGTACGATACAGCTCCAAAAGGGAAACATCTCACTCTTGTCTACATCAGCTATTTGTAGGTCCATATCTGTAACCAATATACACTGAGTGGCCAATTCATCAGCTCTTCGAGGGCAACCCTGTGTGGTCTTCTGCTGCTGTAGTCCATCCACTGAAAGGATCGAGGTGCCGTGCATTCAGAAATGCTCTTCTACGCACTGCTGTTCTAACGTGTGGTTATGCGGGGTACTGTCTGCTTCCTGTCAGCTTGAACTTGGCTGGACATTTTCCCACGACCTCTCTCTTCAGCAAGACTGTTTCAACCACAGAACGGAATGTTTTTTCACACCTTTCTCTGTAAACTCGAGAGACTGTTGTGCGTGAGAACCTCATTTAATCAGCAGTTTCTGAAATATTCAAACCACCCTGTCAGGCTTGAACCGTTATTCCACGGTCAAAGTCACTTCTTACCCATTCTGATGTTTGGTCTGAACAAAAACTGAACCTCTTGACCATGACTCCATGCTTTTATGCATTGCGTTGCTGCTACTTCATTGGTTAATAAGGCATTTGCATAAACGAGTAAGTATACAGGTGTACTTAATATGGTCGCCACTGAGTATACAGCAGACTGTCCAAATATCTCATACACACACGTTTCAAAAATCCTGCAAAGTGAAGATGCTTTGAAACATAATGATGTGTTGAGTTTCTAAATATCGAAATAATGCTATGAAGAGCAGTAAACAGTAAATATTAGCACAATCAAACTAATATTTGGGTTTACCACCCTTTCCTTTTAAGGCTGCATCGATACTCTTACGTGCACTGTCGTGCGGTTTTATTAGAAAATTGGCTGGTTGGTTCTTCCAAGCATCATGGAGAACTTCTCACAGTTCGTCTGCAGCTTTTGGCTATCTTGCTTGCATCAGTTATGCCAGATAATCCCGAACAGACTCGACGATGTTTCGATTCGAGGTCTCTGAAGGCCATGCAATCTAAAACCACATCGAATTAAATCTAGCATGCAGAAGATATTTGCACGGTCATATATTTTGCTGAATCCTTTGATACCACTTCATGCGTACAGGCTGCTTCTTTCTTTATTCACCCTTGAAGCATTTACGCCCGTGACTCTTAATTTTAGCAGTTTTAATAAAAGATTGGTTGACATATTTGAAAGAAAATATGATGTTTAAATTCATCCACATGTCTATACCCCTACAGACTGTATAGATATGTAGTACATGCACCGTGTCCTGTTAAAAGTACCTGATTCCTATCTGAGAAAATCAGGAGAGCTAGTATGATAGGGGTGTGATTGTCTCAAGCAACAGCAACTTCTTTGGAGATCTATCAATTTCCATGCGATATTCCCGTCTACCGCGAGTAAATTAAGAAAGTTACAGCTGTGCATGACGTCACAGCTCTTTTCAAGGATGGCATTGGGATCTTCAGACTTTTCAACGGTAAAATGATACACAAGTTTAAAAGCTCGAGAGAGAGAAGGGAACTCCGCCAGTGACGGCAGAACAACAGCGGCTCACAGAACACGAGAAAGGCGGGGTCGGCAGCTCCAGAATCCTGGTGCACTGGACATCCCACACACCCACACGTTACCTTCAGCTCAGGTAAAGCTGTCTTACTCTCACACAGACAGTGTAGAGGGTGGGAATAGAGCCCCGTACCACCCCTGAATAACTGCGTACACGGGTAACAGGAAAGCGTGGCGTTCAGGAACTCTGGCCTGGGAGAAAGTCCCGAAGGAAAGAGGGATGCAGGAACGGAGAAGAGGAAATTCTGTACACGACTCCACCCTCCACAGCAACCTCACCCAAAGAATAAAAAAACTCAAGGCAGACGAGAAAGAGAGCCCCAAAGGGCCAGTGGGATTTTACAGTGAGGGAGAGAGCAGGACTTCAGACTTGTTACTTCCACCAGCAAGCAGCTTGCTGACACAAACTACGACGCAGAATCTCTATTCCACTGTCTCGCAAACTCTAACGGCGATGAAGGTAGAGCAGCGGTGGCTGACATTTCTGGAATCTATCAGAAGGCAAATAATCTATGTAGCACAATGTGCATGTATTCTAAAGGCAAGATAACGCAACCATGGTTAAAAAGGGAAGTCAGGGTCAACATAAAAACCAAAGCGATGGTTTATCGTAGAGCAAATTAGTGGAATGTTAGAGGATTTCGAAGTTGTTCAAAACCAACAGAAAGCAGCTCCAAAAGTTATTAATGTAAAGATCAAGACAAAAGTAAGCTTGTCAACAGTATTAAAGAGAATACCAAAAGTTTCCTCAGATATATAAAGTGTAAACCAGAGGCAAGGATCGGTATTGGTAAATCGGTATCGGTAAATGATACTAGAGATGTAGCAGTGTGGGACAAAGAAAAGTTGGAAGAACTGACTAAGTGTTTTGCATCAGTCTTCACTGTGGAAGACACTAGCGGTCTGGTGGAAGTTCAGGATGTCAGAGGCCATGACGTCTGTGAGATCACCATTACTAGAGAGAAGATTCTTCGGAAGCTGACACGTCTAAGGTGGCTAAGTCAGCTGGAGCGATGGTGTACACCCCAGGGGTCCGAAAGAGATGGCTGAAGAGATTTTGCAGGCATTATTTGACGACATAGCAAGAGGGATAGACAAGGAAGAATCGGTTGATGCTGTGTGCATAGATTTTCAGCAGGCTTTTGTGAAGGTGCCATACCTAATGCTGATTAACAAGCTGCAACCCCATGGATTTACAGGAAAGATTCCAGCATGGATAAAGCAGTGGCTGATTAGCAGGAAACAGAGAGCGGGAGCTTTCTCTGGCTGGCTGCCGGTGACACGTTGGTTTCCTCAGTGGTCTCTGATGGGTCCGATTCTCTTTACATGATATGACCATAATTTGAATGACGGATTTGATGGCTATGTTGCCAAGTTTGCAAATGGTACAGATGGAATGGATGTTAGTTTTGGTGAAGTACAGAGGCTACGAAAGACAGATAAGGAGGATGGGCAAAGAAGTAGCAGATGGAATACAGTGTCGGGAAATATATGGTCATACTCTTTGGTAGAAGAACTGAAAATGTTGACTGTTTTCAGAATGGAGAGAATGTTTTTAAAAAATTAGGTGTAAGGGGAATTGGGGTTCCTTGTGCAGGATACCATGAAGGTTAATTTGCAGGTAGATTTTGTGGTGAGGAAAGCAGGGGTGATGTCAGCATTCATTTCAAGAGGATACAGAATATAAAAACAAAGATGTAACGGTCAGAATTTATGAATCGATGCTAGGGTCTCACTTGCACCAGTGTAATCAGTTTTTGGCTGACTAACTCAGAAAGAATATGCTGATACTGGAAATGGTTCTCAGTAGATACACGAAAATCTTTCCAGGATTGAAAGACTTGTCAAATGGAAAACGTTTGATGGCTCTGAACCTGTATTTATTAGAATGAGCGTGGGCTAATTGCAACCTATCAAACAGTGAAAGGCCTTTATCGGGTTGCTGTGGAGAGGAGGTTTCCTTTGGTGGAAGAGTCTAATACCCGGGAACACAGCCTCAATGGAGGAGAGGCCTGTTAGATCGCAGATGAGCAAGAATTTCTTTGGCCAGAAAGCAATGAATCTGTGGAATTCTTTGACGCGGGCAGCTGTGGAGGCTAAGTCTCTTGGTATATTTAAGGCAGAGGTTAATGAATTCTTGTGTGGCCAAAGCATCAATGGATAGGGATACGGGGGAATATAGGACAATGTGACAGAGACGACCAACATAGACTTCGTGGCAACTTTATTGAATACAGGAGATAACTAATAAAATACCTGCTGACTGTACGTCAATAACTCGATTACTTTGTACAGATCTCAGATATTTGACCCCAACCCCCGCCCCAACACACACAGGCACACAGTGAAAAAAGCAGACACTGGACAGGATGAACCCCATTAACCATTTTCCTGTCATATTTTCAATTCACTTACATCCTTGTGAATCCTGTAACAATATTGACAATATTCCCAACAATCCAGCGATACGAATTCTTTTTTTTTAATTTTGTAAATGTCATCTCAAATATACCCATGAGTCCAACTCAAATTTAGTCCAAATCCATTTAAACAGTCACAAGCAATAGAACTCTGATGGCCAGTGTCTGCGCACGATTCCCTACACACGGACAGTCCGTCGTCTGTGGGACAATCAATTCTGAGTAAAACCTACCAAGTTCAACTTTCAAAGTAAGTTTATTGTCAAAGTATACGTCACCGTACACAACCCTCATATCCCTTTATTCAGACCATTCACAGTAAATACAAAGAAACTGAATACAATCAATTGAAAACCTTATACCAACACAGACGGACAAACAACCGATGTGTAAAATACAACAAATAGTGCAAATACAAAAAAGTAAAACAAAATGACAACAAAAAAATAAAAATAAATTTTGAGAACTTGAGTGTAGAGTTCTTGAAATTGAGTCTGTAGGTTGTGAGATCTGTTCAGTGCTGGGGTGAGAGAAGTTATCTTCTCTGGTTCAGCAGCCTGGGATGGTCGACGGGTCATAACTCTTCCTGAACCTGGTGGTGCGCTACCGAAGGCTCTGATGCCTCCTGCCCGATGGCTGCAGAGAGAAGAGAGCATGGCCTGGATGGCAAGGGTCCTTGATGATGGCTGCTGCTGCCGTGTGACGGCTCTCCCTGCAGATGTGCTCGGGTGGTGGCCAGGTCTTTATCTGTGATGGACTGCTAAAGTCCTGCCAAGTCGCCGTGAATCCCATACATACCGCACAGTGAATATGATACGGCAGAAATTACTGATGTGCAGTATTTTGGAATCTAACCCTGTAATAAACTTTTGAAACACCCTGGTTTCCTCGGCTGCGAAAGTCCAGGAAAGTCAGTCTCCGGCCCCGCCAAACTCGTGAGATTCAGGCGCGATCCTACCCTAAATTTCTTGTTTCTGTGGATGCTGTGTAATTCGCTACTCTGTTACACAATGGTGTCACGAAATAACAGACAGCGCATCGCACACAATCAAAAGATTTATCTTTGTAATCCCTAATTTGACTAAAGGCTTAGTAAAGAAAATAACTAAAAAAGAAAAGGGCCCATTTTAATGAAATAGTGTAATGTGCACGTTTGAGCAGTTCGGAGGAGTGACCATTCGGCAAGAGCAATTTATTAAAAACAGCCAGTGACAATACTTCAAGTGCAATCTGAGCAGGAGCTCCCCGTAGGTAATCAGCTTGAAAATTCAGGAGACAGGTAACTGTCAGGACAAGGATGGGAAATACACGGCCAGTGCAGAATACTCCTGCAGCTGTTCTCCTCGAAAATAAGTATACAGCTTTAAATACTGTTGACGGTGTCGAATTTCCGGGGGAGGGAGGGGCACAGCGACCGGGTCTGAGTGCTGTACTTCCACAGAACAGAGAGGTGAAGACGACTGCAGTGTTGACCGTCAAAGAAACGGTGATGATGTTCTCTGGGCGTGGGAACAACACCAGACTGGTATGTTGCCTCCCTGCTGCCAGGATCAGTTATATCTCTGAACGGATCCATGGCATTCCCAAAGGCGAGAGTGAACAGGCAGAAGTCTTCGTATGTATTGGCACCAATGAACTAGGGAGACAAAGTGAGGAAATCCTGAAGAGATTTCAGATAGTTCAGTAGAAAGCTGAGAATCTGAGAATTAAGCTGAGAATAAAGACCACAGGAGTAGAAATCGCTGGATTGCTGCTTGAGGCATGTGCCAGTGATAGTGAGGATAGGAAGATTTTCCAGGTCAATGTGTGGCTGATGGGCTCGTGTAGGGAGCAGGCAGAGGTTCAGATTTAGAGATCACCAGGATCTCCTCTGGGGAAGGTATGGCCTGTAAAAAAGGGACGGATTACACCTGAACGCGAGTTTCGCTGAAGTTGCTCGGGACTGTTTATGGCAAGGCAGTGGAAACAAGAGTGATAGTGCTAAATATGAGATAGTTGGTTTCCAAACAAAGACAAATGGGTAGTCAGGCTCCACGCAAGGAAAGGCTAATGTCAGTGAAAATTGCAGTCAACAGGAATGGTCACAAAGTAAAATGTGGCCAAACTCGAAGAGTGTGTACAGAGGACTGAAGGTATTATATTTGAATTAACGCAGCTAACGGAATCAGGTGGATGAACTTGTATTGTAGCACAGTTACAGATTGGCATGTATGATGGTGTGGGCATTACTGAATCGTGGCTGAATGAAGATTGTAGCTGGGAGCTTAATTTCCAAGGATAGACAATGTATCGAAAGGTCAGGCAGGAAAACAGAGGGGAGGCGTTACTCTGTTGGGAAAAAAATTGAAATGAAATCATTGAGGATTGAACTATGGAATTACAATTGCAAGACGCCCTGGTTGAAGTTATTGGGGAATTGAGTAGAAAGCTTATGGTAAAAGACCGCAAAGGGGAAGTGATCATAACATAAACGAGTTTACTCTGAGAAGGAGAAGCTGAACGTAGATCTATCAGAATGACAGCAGAGTAAAGGGAATTAAACTCATGAGAAAGGAGTTGGCCAGATTGTTTGGAAAAGAACACTGGAAGTGATGATGGCAGAGAAGCAATGTCTGGAATTTCTCGAAGCAATTCGGAAGGCAGGGCATATATAGATCCCAAAGAGGAAGAAGTATTCTAAAGGCAAAATGAAACATCATGACCAAGAAGAGAAATTAAAGCTAACATAAAGCCAAACATCGTCTATATATTACAGTAAGAATTGCTCGAAATTTAAGGGATGTGCAAGCTTTTAAAAACCAACTGGAAAAAAGTAAAAAGTCATTGAAACCCTCAAGATGGAATAGGAAGGTAAGCTAGCCAATAATATTAAAGAGGACACTAAATGTTTCTTTAGAGAAGTAAAGTGTTAAAGAGGGAGACAGGTAATACTGGACCGCTGTAAAAAGGTGCTGGAGAGATACTAATGGGGGACACAGAAACAGCGGAGCACCTGAACAAGTCTTTTGCATCAGTGTTCATTGTAGAAGACACCAGCATGAAGTGTGTGAATTCACTATTCCTAGGGAGAAAATTTTGGGGAACTTCAAAGGTCTGAACGCAGATAAGTCACATGGACCAGATGGGGTTAATTTCAGAAATTAACCGCTTAGCCTCTTCTGTCTACTTTACTTCTCAAAAATAAAGGAAATGTTCTGTTCTTCGCATCTCTCTGCGAGACGTATAACCTCCTGGTGTCAACAGCTCAACTTCCTCATATTGAGCTTCTTGGAACTTCAAACGCAGAGAGTCTCTACCGAGGTGGACTAACTCATCTCTTCGGCTCATTCGGAATTAAGACCCAACCATTGCTAAATCAGCATCCAAATTCCGCACAGGGCACAACGCCTTAAAGTACCTGGAGCACCCGTTGAATCTCACCGTCCAATTTAACGTCTGAGTATAAGTATTCAAAACTGCTGTGAACCGGAAACGGAGCCGGAAATTCCAGGAAAAGGTGAGATGCATTTCAATGGGATTTATATTACATACGTGTAATTTGGGAATGTGGCGTCTGACCAGGCATCATCAGTGTGGCTGGTTTGGGGAAGAAACCCGACCTTCCTACTTTTGGG